>NC_041385.1:765818897-765837737 GCF_002162155.2 Triticum dicoccoides
CCTCTTTTATACTCCCAGGTGTACATACTCCCACCTATTAACAGTTTTTTAATTGGATATTCCCGTGAATAAGTAGCACACCGGCCGATTGGTAGAAATTAACTGTAGCCAATTTTTTAGGGTCCACGGAACTACTTTCTTCGAGCGTGCATGCATGTGCTTCATCCTAGAATTAAGGGATCAAAAACCAGATACCCTTTTTCACGAAAAAAAAACCCAGCTACCTTTATCTACACGTGTGTTCCATTCATATACTCCAAGTTTTCTTCAGAAGCCATTCATATAGTCCATAGAAGAATATATCTTGGACTTGAAAGGAAGTAGTATAAGTACGTTCGAAGTATACGAATTTGCTGAGCTTGCATGCATTGTTTATTTCATATAGTATGTCATACATATATACTAATTTTTATGAAGTATATACTATTTCTTGAGGGAGCACACATATACCACATTTTTGGGATGAAGTATATACCACTTCCTTGTGAACTTGTGATGGATATACCATATATTGTGGGTTGGAGTATGTACCATATATTTTGTGATGGAGTATATATCATTTTTTGGTCATGGGTATATATTTTTGCCATGGAGTACATACAAATTTTTTTGTTGGAATATATACCACATCTTTTCAATGCAGTGTATGCCTTATTTTCTCTGATGAGTACATACAAATTTATGATGAGTATATTCATTACAATGGAGTATATAGATATGGTATATACACTATTTTAGCGATGGAGTGTACATAGTAACCTAAAAACAAGTACAATTTAATTCTAAAAGAAGTAGAACAAAATAAAAAAGTATAATTCATTATGAATGCTGCCATTTTCCCACTCAAATACAACACTTAAAGCTATGTATGTGTATCACATGCGACATCGATCAATCTTGGCCGGAGTTCCACCGTGGCGTAGACTGCGGAGTGTCTTGAATCATAAGTCTTTTGGGTAGCATCTGTCGATCTTGATTAGAGTTTCATGTTGGCCTGTGAAGATGACTCGCCAATCTGGTTCAGATGAGGTGAAGCTTCAACGTAGTCATGTGGAGCACTGGAGCGGACGTCATCTAGATCCATCACAAATAGTATAAATTAATTAGTACTACTCCCTCTCTCTCGGTTTACAGGGCGTGCGCGTATCTCTAGATCGTCAATTTGACCAACTTAATACAAGTCATATATTACAAAAAATATATCAATATAAACTTCAGATGTTCTATTTTTAAAAGATATAATTTTTATGTTACATAGTTTATATTAGGGTGATCAAATTGGCAACCTAGGTATACGCATAGGACTTGTAAACTGAGACTGGAGGTAGTACAAGGGATGCAAGTAATCACATTATGCATGCATGTGTAGGAATTAATGGTCAGACATGCCATACCTTGCCATGATACATGCCGATATGAATAACATGCATGCGAGGCGCTCCATCGTGCATCATGATCCAGGTCCATACCTCGGCGGCTTCTCGTCTCCATCGGCGAATGGCCGCCAGATGCATCCGCCTCCATCTTCTAACTGCCACGCGTCGAGTCGTCGCCAGCTGCATCCTGTCTCCCCTGTCGAGCCGCCGCCGGTCACTTCTTGTCTCCCAGTCCAGATCAATATGCTCATCAAGCCTTGTTTGTAACGTGAATGCTTTAATGGAAGAAGAAGAAACAAATATCCTAATATGCAGCCAACAATTGCACGTGTCTTATCCCTATTAATATGGAACAACTTTTCAAATGCTATGTGATCTCTTCTCTTCCTGCGATAGTACCATATATATTTAAATAACTAACTAACAAATTAAGCGCTAAACGGGTTTTGTTAGTGAGAGTCAAAACACATCGGTGGGAATAAAAGGCTACACGTGGCCTAGGAGTATGTACTCCTAGGTGTACCAACCCATTTTCCTATATATATATATATATATATATATATATATATATATATATATATATATATATATATATATACATTCTCGAAAGTTCCCAAGAAAAATCCTGAATTGGATTCAAAAATTGACGGGTTAATCTGAGCATATCCATGCGGTTAGGCACTTTTCAAATAGGAATTCATTTTCTAACTGGCTTGCATGCTTTGGTGAGCCGTCTGAGATCTTTTAGATGACCTCATTCATACATGGTAAAAATATGTATCAATAAAAAATCAATCTTTGAATATTTGGCTATCTTGACAAGAACATGAGAGAGCTCCTCGGGCTTGGAACTCATGGTGACGTGGTTAGCTCCACCGATCTCCTTGACTTCTTGTCGTCACACAGCACCACTACCCAAAGCCACATCTCCTCAGTGTTGGAGTCATTGTTGGGGAACGTAGTAATTTCAAAAAAATTCCTACGCACACACAAGATCATGGTGATGCATAGCAACGAGAGGGGAGAGTGTGTCCACGTACCCTCGTAGACCGAAAGCGGAAGCGTTAGAACAACGCGGTTGATGTAGTTGTACGTCTTCAGGCCCGACCAATCAAGCACCGAAACTACGGCACCTCCGAATTCTAGCACACGTTCAGCTCGATGACGTCCCTCGAACTCCGATCCAGCCGAGTGTCGAGGGAGAGTTCCGTCAGCACGATGACGTGGTGACGATCTTGATGTTCTACCGTCGCAGGCGCCTAAGCACCGCTACAATATTATCGAGGAAGACTATGGTGGAGGGGGGCACCGCACACGGCTAAGAGATCAATGATCAATTGTTGTGTCTCTAGAGGTGCCCCCTGCCCCCATATATAAAGAAGTGGAGGAGGGGGAGAGGGTCGGCCCCTATGGCGCGCCCTGGAGGAGTCCTACTCCCACCGGGAGTAGGATTTCTCCCCTTCCATGTAGTAGGAGTAGGAGACAAGGAAGGAGAGGGAAGAGAAGGAAGGAGGGGGCGCCGCCCCTCCCCCTAGTCCAATTCGGACTAGTCATTGGGGGGCGCGCGGCTTGCCTCTCTCTCTCCCGTAAAGCCCAATAAGGCCCATATACTTCTTCCCCCATATTCCCGTAACTCCCGGTACTCCGAAAAATACCCGAACCACTTGGAACCTTTCCGATGTCCGAATATAGTCGTCCAATATATTGATCTTTACGTCTTGCCCATTTTGAGACTCCTCGTCATGTCCCCGATCTCATCCGGGACTCCGAACTCCTTTGGTACGTCAAAACTCATAAACTCATAATAAAACTATCATCGAAACCTTAAGCGTGTGGACCCTACGGGTTCGAGAACTATGTAGACATGACCGAGAACTGTTTCCGGTCAATAACCAATAGCGGAACCTGGATGCTATATTGGCTCCTACATATTCTACGAAGATCTTTATCGGTCAAACCGCATAACAACATACGTTGTTCCCTTTGTCATCGGTATGTTACTTGCCCGAGATTTGATCATCGATATCTCAATACCTAGTTCAATCTCGTTACCGGCAAGTCTCTTTACTCGTTATATAATGCATCATTCCGTAACTAACTCATTAGCTACATTGCTTGCAAGGCTTATAGTGATGTGCATTACCGAGAGGGCCCAGAGATACCCCTCCGATAATCGGAGTGACAAAACCTAATCTCGAAATACGACAACCCAACATGTACCTCCGGAGACACCTGTAGAGCTCCTTTATAATCACCCAGTTACGTTATGACGTTTGGTAGCACACAAAGTGTTCCTTCGGTAAACCGGAGCTGCATAATCTCATAGTTGTAGGAACATGTATAAGTCATGAAGAAAGCAATAGCAACATACTAAATGATCAAGTGCTAAGCTAACAGAATGGGTCAAGTCAATCACATCATTCTCCTAATGATGTGATCCCGTTAATCAAATGATAACTCATGTCTATGGTTAGGAAACTTAACCATCTTTGATTAACGAGCTAGCCAAGTAGAGGCATATTAGTGACACTATGTTTGTCTATGTATTCACACATGTATTATGTTCCCGGTTAATACAATTCTAGCATGAATAATAAGCATTTATCATGAAATAAGGAAATAAATAATAACTTTATTATTGCCTCTAGGGCATATTTTCTTCAGTCTCCCACTTGCACTAGAGTCAATAATCTAGTTCACATCGCCATGTGATTTAACACCAATATTCATATCTGTATATGATTAACACCCATAGTTCACATCGTCATGTGACCAACACCCAAAGGGTTTACTAGAGTCAATAATCTAGTTCACATCGCTATGTGATTAATACCCAAAGAGTACTAAGGTGTGATCATGTTTTGCTCGTGAGAGAAGCTTAGTCAACGGGTCTGTCATATTCAGAGCCGTATGTATTTTGCAAATATTCTATGTCTACAATGCTCTGCATGCAGCTACTCTAGCTAATTGCTCCCACTTTCAATATGTATCCAGACTGAGACTTAGAGTCATCTGGATCGGTGTAAAAGCTTGTACCGATGTAACTCTTTACGACGGGCTCTTTTATCACCTCCATAATCAAGAAATTTTTCCTTAGTCCTCACTAAGGATATTCTTGACCAATGTCCAGTGATCTACTCCTAGATCACTATCGTATTCTCTTACCAAATTCAGAACAAGGTATACAATAGGTCTGGTACATAGCATAGCATACTTTATAGAACCTATGACTGAGGCATAGGGAATAACTTTCATTCTCTTTTCTATTTTCTGCCGTGGTCGGGATTTGAGTCTTACTCAATTTCACACATTTGCAACACATGCAAGAACTCTTTCTTTGACTGTTCCATTTTGAACTACTTCAAAATCTTGACAAGGTATGTACTTATTGAAAAACTTATCAAGCGTCTTGATCTATCTCAATAGATTTTGATGCTCAATATGTAAGTAGCTTTACTGAGGTCTTTCTTTTAAAGAACTCCTTTCAAATACTCCTTTATGCTTTCTAGAAAAATTCTACATCATTTCTGATCAACAATATGTTACTCACATATACTTATCAGAAAGGCGGTAGTGCTCCCACTCACTTTATTGTAAATACAGGCTTCACCGCAAGTCTGTATAAAATTACATGCTTTGATCAACTTATCAAAGCGTATATTCCAACTCTGAGATGCTTGCACCAGTCCATAGATGGATCGCTGGAACTTGCACATTTTGTTAGCACCTTTAGGATTGACAAAACCTTCTGGTTGCATCATATACAACTCTTCTTTAAGAAAACCATTAAGGAATGCAGTTTTGACATCCATTTGCCAGATTTCATAAAAGGTGGAAATTCCTAACATGATTCGGACAGACTTAAGCATCGCTACAGTTGAGAAAATCTCATTGTAGTCAACACCTTGAACTTGTCGATAACCTTTTTGTGACAAGTCGAGCTTTGTAGATAGTAACACTAATATCAGCATCTGTCTTCCTCTTGAAGATCCATTTATACAATATGGCTTGCCGATTATCGGGCAACTCCACCAAAGTCCACACTTTGTTCTCATACATGGATCCCATCTCAGATTTCATGGCCTCAAGCCATTTCGCAGAATCTGGGCTCATCATCGCTTCCTCATAGTTCGTAGGTTCATCATGGTCTAATGACATGACTTCTAGAACAGGATTACCGTACCACTCTGGTGCGGACTATACTTTGGAAGACCTACGAGGTTTTGTAGTAACTTGATCTGAAGTTTCATGATCATCATCATTAGCTTCCTCACTAATTGGTGTAGGAATCACTGGAACTGATTTCTGTGATGAACTACTTTCCAATTCGGAAGAAGGTACAAATTACCTTATCAAGCTCTACTTTCCTCCCACTCACTTCTTTCGAGAGAAACTCCTTCTCTAGAAAGGATCCATTCTTAGCAATGAATGTTTTGCCTTCGGATCTGTGATAGAAGGTGTACCCAACAGTTTCCTTTGGGTATTCTACGAAGACGCACTTCTCCGATTTGGGTTCGAGCTTATCAGGTTGAAACTTTTTCACATAAGCATCGTAGTCCCAAACTTTAAGAAATGACAACTTTGGTTTCTTGATAAACCACAGTTCATAAGGCGTCGTCTCAAGGGATTTTGATGGTGCCCTATTTAAAGTGAATGCAACTGTCTCTAATGCACAACCCCAAAATGATAGTGGTAAATCGATAAGATACATCATAGATCGCACCATATCCAATAAAGTGCGATTACGACGTTCAGACACACCATTACATTGTGGTGTTCCAGGTGGCGTGAGTTGCGAAACTATTTCACATTGTTTCAAATAAAGACCAAACTCGTAACTCAAATATTCGTCTCCACGATCAGATCGTAGAAACTTTATTTTTCTTGTTACGATGATTTTCCACTTCACTCTGAAATTCTTTGAACTTTTCAAATGTTTCAGACTTATGTTTCATCAAGTAGATATACCCATATCTACTCAAATCATCTGTGAAGGTCATAAAATAATGATACACGTCGCGAGCCTTAACACTCATCGGATCGCATACATCGGTATGTATTATTTCCAATAAGTCAGTAGCTCGTTCCATTGTTCCAGAGAACGGAGTTTTATTCATCTTGCCCAAAAGGCACGGTTCGCAAGCATCAAATGATTCATAACCAAGTGATTCCGAAAATCCATCTTTATGGAGTTTCTTCATGCGCTTCACACCGATATGACCCAAACGGCAGTGCCACAAATAAGTTGCACTATCATTATTAACTTTGCATTTGGCATCAATATTATGAATATGTGTATCACTACGATCGAGATCCAACAAACTATTTTCATTGGGTGTATGACCATTTGAAGGTTTTATTCATGTAAACAGAACAACAATTATTCTCTGATTTTAAATGAATAACCGTATTGCAATAAACATGATCAAATCATATTCATGCTCAACGCAAACGCCAAATAACATTTATTTAGGTTTAACACTAATCCCGAAAGTATAGGGAGTGTGTGATGATGATCATATCAATCTTGGAACTACTTCCAACACTCATCGTCACTTCCCCTTCAACTAGTCTCTGTTTATTCTGTAACCCCTATTTCGAGTTACTAATCTTAGCAACTGAACAAGTATCAAACACTCAGGAGCTACTATAAACACTAGTAAGGCACACATCAATAACCTGTATATCAAATATACCCTTGTTCACTTTGCCATCCTTCTTATCCACCAAATATTCAGGGCATTTCCGCTTCCAGTGACCATTTCCTTTGCAGTGTAAGCACTCAGTTTTAGGCTTTGGTCCAGCTTTGGTCTTCTTCACGGGAGTGACAACTTGTTTGCCATTCTACTTGAAGTTTCTCTTTCTTTCCCTTTGCCCTTTTCTTGAAACTAGTGGTCTTGTCAATCATCAACACTTGATGCTCTTTCTTGATTTCTACCTTCATCGATTTCAACATCACGAAGAGCTCAGGAATCGTTTTCGTCATCCCTTGCGTACTATAGTTCATCACGAAGTTCTAGTAACTTAGTGATGGTGACTAGAGAATTCTGTTAATCACTATCTTATCTGGAAGATTAACTCCCACTTGATTCAAGCGATTGAAGTACCCAGACAATCTGAGCACATGCTCACTAGTTGAGCGATTCTCCTCCATCTTTTAGCTATAGAACTTGTTGGAGACTTCATATCTCTCAACTCGGGTATTTGCTGGAAATATTATCTTCAACTCCTGGAACATCTCATATGGTCCATGACGTTCAAAATGTCTTTGAAGTCCTGATTCTAAGCCATTTAAGCATGGTGCACTAAACTATCAAGTAGTCATCATTTTGAGCTAGCCAAACGTTCATAATGTCTGCATCTGCTCCTGCAATAGGTTTGTCACCTAGCGGTGCATCAAGAACATAATTCTTCTGTGCAGCAATGAGGATAAACCTCAGATCACGGATCCAATCCACATCATTGCTACTAACATCTTTCAACACAGTTTTCTCTAGGAACATATCAAAATAAACATATGAAAGCAACAATGCGAGCTATTGATCTACACATAATTTGCAAAATACTACCAGGACTAAGTTCATGATAAATTTAAGTTCAATTAATTATGTTACTTAAGAACTCTCACTTAGATAGACATCCCTCTAATCATCTAAGTGATCACGTGATCCAAATCAACTAAACCATAACCGATCATCACGTGAAATGGAGTAGTTTTCAATGGTGAACATCATTATGTTGATCATATCTACTATATGATTCACGCTCGACCTTTCGGTCTCAGTGTTCCAAGGCCATATCTGCATATGCTAGGCTCGTCAAGTTTAACCTAAGTATTCTGCGTGTGCAAAACTGGCTTGCACACATTGTATATGGACGTAGAGCTTATCACACCCGATCATCACGTGGTGTCTGGGCACGACGAACTTTGGCAATGGTGCATACTCAGGGAGAACACTTTTTCTTGAAATTCAGTGAGAGATCATCTTATAATGCTACTGTCAATCAAAGCAAGATAAGATGCATAAAGGATAAACATCACATGCAATCAATATAAGTGATATGATATGGCCATCATCATCTTGTGCTTGTGATCTCCATCTCCGAAGCACCGTCATAATCACCATCGTCACCGGCGCGACACCTTGATCTTCATCGTAGCATCATTGTCATTTCGCCACCTATTGCTTCTACGACTATCGCTACCGCTTAGTGATAAAGTAAAGCAATTACAGGGCGATTGCATTGCATACAATAAAGCGACAACCATATGGCTCCTGCCAGTTGCCGATAACTCGGTTACAAAACATGATCATCTCATACAATAAAATATAGCATCACGTCTTGACCATATCACATCACAACATGCCCTGCAAAAACAAGTTAGACGTCTTCTACTTTGTTGTTGCAAGTTTTACGTGGCTGCTAGGGGCTGAGCAAGAACCGTTCTTACCTACACATCAAAACCACAACGATAGTTCGTCAAGTTAGTGTTGTTTTAACCTTCTCAAGGACCGGGTGTAGCCGCACTCGGTTCAACTAAAGTTGGAGAAACTGACACCCGCCAGCCACCTGTGTGCAAAGCACGTCGGTAGAACCAGTCTCGCGTAAGCGTACGCGTAATGTCGGTCCGGGCCGCTTCATCCAACAATACCGCCGAACCAAAGTATGGCATGTTGGTAAGCAGTATGACTTGTATCGCCCATAACTCACTTGTGTTCTACTCGTGCATATAACATCAACGCATAAAACCTAGGCTCGGATGCCACTGTTGGGGAACGTAGTAATTTCAAAAAAATTCCTACGCACACGCAAGATCATGGTGATGCATAGCAACGAGAGGGGAGAGTGTGTCCACGTACCCTCGTAGACCGAAAGCGGAAGCGTTAGGTTGATGTAGTCGTACGTCTTCACGGCCCGACCGATCAAGCACCGAAACTATGGCACCTCCGAGTTCTAGCACACGTTCAGCTCGATGACGTCCCTCGAACTCCGATCCAGCCGAGTGTCGAGGGAGAGTTCCGTCAACACGACGGCGTGGTGAAGATCTTGATGTTCTACCGTCGCAGGGCTTCGCCTAAGCACCGCTACAATATTATCGAGGAGGACTATGGTGGAGGGGGGGGGCACCGCACACGGCTAAGAGATCAATGATCAATTGTTGTGTCTCTAGAGGTGCCCCCCTGCCCCCGTATATAAAGGAGTGGAGGAGGGAGAGAGGACCGGCCCCTATGGCGCGCCCTGGAGGAGTCCTACTCCCACCGGGAGTAGGATTTCTCCCCTTCCATGTAGTAGGAGTAGGAGACAAGGAAGGGGGAGAGGGAAGAGAAGGAAGGAGGGGGCGCCGCCCCTCCCCCTAGTCCAATTCGGACTAGTCATTGGGGGGGGGGGCGGCCTGCCTCTCTCTCTCCCCTAAAGCCCAATTAGGCCCATATACTTCTTCCCCCGTATTCCCGTAACTCCCCGGTACTCCGAAAAATACCCGAACCACTCGAAACCTTTCCGATGTTCGAATATAGTCGTCCAATATATTGATCTTTACGTCTCGCCCATTTCGAGACTCCTCGTCATGTCCCCGATCTCATCCGGGACTCCGAACTCCTTCGGTACGTCAAAACTCATAAACTCGTAATAAAACTATCATCGAAACCTTAAGCGTGCGGACCCTATGGGTTCGAGAACTATGTAGACATGACCGAGAACTGTTTCCGGTCAATAACCAATAGCGGAACCTGGATGCTCATATTGGCTCCTACATATTCTACGAAGATCTTTATCGGTCAAACCGCATAACAACATACGTTGTTCCCTTTGTCATCGGTATGTTACTTGCCCGAGATTTGATCATCGGTATCTCAATACCTAGTTCAATCTCATTACCGGCAAGTCTCTTTACTCATTATGTAATGCATCATTCCGTAACTAACTCATTAGCTACATTGCTTGCAAGGCTTATAGTGATGTGCATTACCGAGAGGGCCCAGAGATACCTCTCCGACAATCGGAGTGACAAAACCTAATCTCGAAATACGCCAACCCAACATGTACCTTCTGGGACACCTGTAGAGCTCCTTTATAATCACCCAGTTACGTTGTGACGTTTGGTAGCACACAAAGTGTTCCTTCGGTAAACGGGAGTTGCATAATCTCATAGTTGTAGGAACATGTATAAGTCATGAAGAAAGCAATAGCAACATATTAAACGATCAAGTGCTAAGCTAACAGAATGGGTCAAGTCAATCACATCATTCTCCTAATGATGTGATCCCGTTAATCAAATGATAACTCATGTCTATGGTTAGGAAACTTAACCATCTTTGATTAACGAGCTAGTCAAGTAGAGGCATACTAGTGACACTATGTTTGTCTATGTATTCACACATGTATTATGTTTTCGGTTAATACAATTCTAGCATGAATAATAAACATTTATCATGAAATAAGGAAATAAATAATAACTTTATTATTGCCTCTAGGGCATATTTCCTTCAGCCATCAGCCTTGGCAACCATGTATACCTTCTCAACCAACCCATAGTTGCCTTCGGTGAGCAGGCTTGCATCCTCCATCACTGGATCATCCATGAAATAGTTTCCATGCCTCACCAAGACTTTTGTTGGGGCCGTCATGCAATAAACATTGTGAATTGAAATACATAAGGGGTCTACACATGGCTAGATTGCACTATAGTAAGGTGGAGAGTTAATTCATGTTCTCAAAGTATTCGGTCGCTGAAGTTAGTTAATTATAGGAGATCAAGCATATGTTAAATTGTGCTATTTACCTCAATTGGACTTTGTTGGTAATACTTATGTGCTAAGAAGTCTGGCGCACTATGATTGCAAGTGGTGCAAGTCGGGGAACTCCTTTTGCGGTCCCTGAGATTTTCTTGAAGGAAATTGTGTTGATATCGTCACACGACTCTTGAGATGCTTTTTGGAAGAAAAGTATTAAGAACTCAAGGTTTGGGGCGGAATCCCGTATGGTTGGAATGAGACGGTCATTGTCCTCATCCCCAAGGTCAATACCCCTGATAGAATCACAAAATACATACCAATTAGTCTCTGTAATGTACTATACAAGGTGATCTCTAAAATGATAGCTTTTCGTCTTAAGTCTTGCCTTGATGACACTATTTCACCGGTGCAGAGTGCATTCGTACCTGGTCGTCTTATTGCAGACAATATTCTTTTGTCTTATGAATGCCTCCACACAATAAAAAAATAAGAAGGGAAAAGGAGGATAGTGTGATTTTAAACTTGATATGCATAAGGTGTATGACCGGGTAGAATGGAAATTCTAAGAGAAAATGATGGAGTGATTGGGCTTTCATAGAGAGGTTATTGATCTCTTAATGGCATGTTATCTCCGTCACTTATAAGCTGAGGTACAACAATCAAGAAACAGAAGGGTTGATCCCAACAAGGGGGCTCCGACAAGGAGACCCATTATCACCATAGTTATTTCTTATGTGTGCAGAGGGGTTATCTAGTGCTCTAGCTCAAGTGAAGGAGGTTCGTGGCATTGAAGGGGTAAGGGTGTGCGGGAATGCACCATCAGTCTCACATTTAGTATTTGCTGATGATTCCCTAATCCTTTTGAAGGCAAAGGAGATGTGGATATTTTGGCGCCTTACTTGTGATCTTAACGGAATGCTTCCTCTATGCTCATGAGGTCAATTCAATTTGTTTCCAGCATTGCCCCGGGGAAGCTAATTGCTTGGCACATTTCTTAGCTAGACATGCTTATGAGTCAAATTTGATGTATAACTGGGACGATGATCCCCGACCATTCTGATTCCACATGTACTACATGATGTTATACCCGTCAACTTGCAATAAAGTTCCTAGTGGTTTTACCTTAAAAAACTCAAGGTTTGGGGCTTGTTGGAGGATTGTGCTCATCATCATAATGTTCGCGGCGAGTCGGCGGTATGGTATGACAAACTCTCATTTAGTAGGCGGTGGCAGACAATGGCGGAGGACAAAAAAAAATTCGAGGTAGGGCAAACTCCAGCATAAAAACTTGCCGTCACCACAGGTAACAGTGGCGAACATAGAGACTAAGGTTTGTCAGGGTACGGGACAACGATAGAGCCTGATTGTACTTATAACTAATGCGTTGTACACAGTTTCTTTTCTAGGGAGTACACTGATGTTATTTGAGTCAATGCAATGGAACAAACGCTTACAAAAACCCAATGCATATTGCCGTGCGTGACTGAGTTCACGACCACTTAAGCATAATTTAAGCTGGACCACTTAAGCTATAAGTGCTAAATAGATGACAAACAGCTCAACAACAGTAGTTCATGTAGTGGGCTCACGACCCAAATAGGTTGCTTGTCCATCTACCTTATTTTCCCATCGTGACCATGACCCGCTCAAAGAAATCAACCCAGCCGACCACAATGTATACACAGCGTATACGTGTATAAACGTTGCAGAAAATCAAGATGGGGCGGCCGTCCAACCTCGCCCTACCGGATTCTCTGCCCCTGGTGGCAGATACTCCGCAATGTCGGGAGCGCCACAAAATTGAAGCCCTTGCAAAGGGATCAAAATTGTAGTTGTTTGCAGGATCAATTCAAGTATTGCAAACTACTCTTCGAATGTGCCCCAATTGAGATATTATACTAAACATTTTCACCTATACTGAACTTTTCTATACTTATAACAATTACTCAACATAATGTACTTAACCACCATTATTTTTTGTTATACATTAACCATGTAAAAATGCTTCTATACAAAGATATAATATTGTTATTATACAATTGTAATATTAACATTGGTAATTTCACTTGAAATAAGTATGAAACATATGAGAAAAGGAAGTGACACTGGTGGTCTAACTTTCAAGACACACGCTTATTAAAAATCTTTGGATAACACAAAAAATTCAGAGGAAAACAAAAAAAACAAAATGCATTTCTTCACGAATTAATTTGTGGCACTTAGCTGAATGGCAAATATATGCATGATTCATGTCTACTTTATTTTTCTAAAATATCTTGACAGAGAGCACTAAAGCTTGGAGAGGTTTCTAGAATACATGCTATGCAATTTAGGTTAACGCAAATAGATGTCATAAGTGTTATTGTATTTTTTAAAAAATTTCGAAAATTTACAAAAATATCAAAGAGGAGTTTGTCCTTGACTTTCTAATTGTTAAATACATCTACAATATTATATTCGGTGATGTCCTGCAACTGTACATGGTTTAGTTGTAGCCTTTTGAAGTACGAGTATCAACCCCACAAGGAGCATAGAAATTAATCTTTTGCCTTTTGAGTGGTTTAAACATGGTGCCTGCAAGTTGAGAGTAATCCAAAGCAATAGTAATATGATGAAAACTGCGTAGCGAGTATAAAAGTAAATATTACCATGAAAGTAAATAATAAGAGTTGCAAACTAAAGCGTCGAAACCAATAAGATTAAGGCGTTCCTAGGGAGTCTGAATTCCCCACTAGCGTGCGTCTATAGCGGTGCCTAAACACAATGCTACGTCGGATTTCTAAGACACTTTGCATATCTGGACAAGGCTAGCATCCCGAGACCGGCTAGGCACGCTGCTGCGGCTCGAAGGCGCCCACCGCTCGAGCCCTTCGCCCCTGATTAAATGGGATCAGGGAGGACGAGTGGAAGGGTGCGCATGTGCCGAGACGAGGACGACGGTGCGCACTCGCCGGTGGGCGCATCTGCCGAAGATAGCCCCCGAGTCGTGCCACAATGAGATCTCGAGGGATGGGTTGGGGAGGGGCGCGCAGCACCAAGCAGGAACAAGTCCCGCCGCCACCATCCCGAGGCCAGCACGGCTTTGCTTGCCAGCCGTCCGGCGGCGGCGATGCGGGGGCTGGCGTAGGAAGGGCCTCTCGGCAACGCGGCAGCAAGGGTTCCCCCATGCCACACGTTGAGTGGATGTGAAAGGAAAATAAAGACATACACTGATACACAGGGGAACCATAGCGAACACAAACCAGGAACACTCTCGTCCATCCATCGGGTTCGGAATGACAACATATTAATCTAAGTTAAAGACTACTAGCCGCAGGGGAATACAAAAGACATGCATCGCTTATATCATTTCAGTTATTATACTTCCACAAGTTCAAGATTACATGGCGTAAACAGAAAAGGAGGCAGGATCCCTTTGAAGATTGCTGAAGTCATCCTCCCAGCCGCCGAACGCCAAGTCTCCATCCCTATGCCGCCTTGTATATCTCACTTGCCACCCGCTCGATTAGTTTTTCTCCCAGCTGCAGTAGTTTTTGCTCCGACTTTTTTCTCTGCAAAACTGACCAGTCAGCAATCCAATTGCACATAATTCAGATGAATATCATTGGATCATATATCTTTTTAGATTTGAAGATAATATCGTTTCTGCATTTTCAGAGAGCCCAAAATATAGCAATGCTTCCCACCAAAAACTAACTTTTTCTCAGGTTTTTAAAAGGTTTTCAACCACCCACCCAAGTAGACATTTGAGTTTATTGGGGTTGTTCTATGGTCCAAAGCACATTTCATCAAACTCCAGACTAATCTAGCCGCTGAGCATTCAAAGAGGGGCTGGTCTTTCCCCCCATGCATCCTCACCTCCTCACATCTTGTTCTTAGGCTATTCCATAGTTCTATCATTTCTCTGGTCAAGGTTCGTCTAAAGCTAAATCCCTGCCAGCCTCTGTTAATAGCTTCTACCACTGAAATGTTGTGATCAAAGCTAATATTGTATAGTCTAGGGTATAGATCTTTTAGAGGTTTAGATCCCACCCACCAATCCTCCCAAAATCTAGTCTCGTTCCCATCTCCCAGTTTTTTCTTGACATGTTGAAAGTATTTTTTTACCCCCATTAGACTGCTCCAAAACTAGGAATCTCCAGGCTTCATTTCTATTCCAGACAGACACTTATTCTGAACATATTTGTTTTTCAATATATTCACCCAGGTTCCTGATTCAGTTTCCATCTTTCAGAGCCATTTAGCCCACAATGATTTATTCATGATTTCTAAATTAATAATTCCAAGCCCCCCTTGTTCTTTTGGTAGGCGGCATGTTTTCCAGTTAACCAAATGATTTTTTTTTCTTATTTTCATCTTCTTGCCACACAAGTCTGGATCTGAAGAAATCTACTTTTTTTCCTAACTCCAACGGGCAAGGGATAAAAGCACATCATGAAACGAGGAATGTTGGTAAGGCAGGCTTACACCAGAGTCACTCTCCCAGCCATGTTTAACAGCCTGTCTTCCAACATGCACATATTTTCTCAATTTTTTCTGTAACTCCCTTTCAGAATTTATTTCCCAATCTAACATCAGCCACTAGTAGTCCTAGATATTTAATAGGTATTTTTCCGACCTCACATGTAAAGATCTCTTGGTATATATCAGTCTTGTTTACAGCCTCTCCAAATAGGAAAATTTCACTCTTATGAAAGTTAATGGTCAGTCCAGACATTTGTTCAAAAGCTGTTAAAATGAACATTAAATTCTTTGCACTTTCCTCCTCATCTTGTAGCAGGAAAATTGTGTCATCTGCATATTGCAGCATGTTGACTTCACAACTATTAAACTCTGAGAGTACCCCTTTCACAAACCCCTCCTGCATAGCTTTGTCTAAGATTATGGCCAATGCATCAGCAGTTATATCAAATAGTAGGGGTGATAGGGTATCTCCCTGTCTCAACCCTTTGAAAGTTTTAGAATATGGCCCAATAATATCATTTACTTTAACCCTTACATGCCCCCCCCACCATGTTGTGCATTACCAAGTCACACCATTGATCAGGGAAGTTTTTTAGCCTAATCATCTTGTATAAGAAAGGCCATTTAATCTTATCATATGCTTTTTTCAAAATCTACCTTGAAAAGCAAAGCACTTTGTTTCTTTATGTATTGTATTCAAAGCCCACTAGTAGGGAAAACCCTAGTAGTAGCGCGGGTTTAATGCCCACTAGTAGCGCGGGACACCGCGCTACTAGTAAGGCGCTACAGCTATTACTTAGCAGTAGCGCTTGCCACATGCGCTACTGCTAAGACATATAGCCGCAATGTGTGTTCATTCCCGCGCTACTGCTAATCTAGCTAGTAGTAGTGTGTTTACTATCCATCGCTACTGGTATTTTTTTTCAATTTTTTTGTGTATTTATACTCCATTATACAAATTTTGGTACAATACCAATTATGAGGTTTATATCATTATGTCCATAACAGTGTGTCAAATGAAGGTGGATTAGGTTCAAGTGGAGGCAACATGTGGTGCATGTCAAAAGTATACTACTAATCCAAACTTGATCTAGTTTGGACTATTAGTACTTTCAATGTGCACCACATGTTGCCTCCACTGAATCTAATCCGCCAGCACAAGCTATTTAATCATCATCATAATCATTACCACCAACAGTAGCTATTTAATCATCATAGTCATAGTGTAGCACATCATCATCTTCAAACTCATCCTAGCTATCTAATCACCACCAACACTAGCTGCGGTAGCTATCTAATCACCACCAACACTAGCTAATAATAATCATCATAGTCATTACCACAAACACTAGCTATTTAATCATCATAGTCATAGTGTAGCACATCATCATCTTCAAACTCATTTCTAGCTAGCTAATCACTCCTGCTACTCTCTGTTAGGTAAAATAGCATAAAACATGTGTAGCACTCCTGCTTCATCATGTTGGAGCATGCAGATAAACCTGTCTCCTAATCGTGGGCTGTGCTTCTGATTGCTGCCCCCTAGTACTTCTCTGCGATCGTTCACAATTTTGCTCCAGTCTTTCCCTATTAAGCATTCCTCGCTTTTAGAAATCCTGAATGCACTAAAGTGCATTGTAGGATGTCTTGGACGTAAGCTAACCATTCTCATGCGACCTTTAGTCTAGATCCAATGAGGCACAAAATTCATCGGGAGTCCCTGTTGAAGAACATCGTATAGTAACATACTTAGCAATGAAGTTTAGCTTAAAAATAATGTATGCAAAAGATGCACTGAGGACAAATAGTAAAAATCTTACCATCTTTCCTAAATAGATGTGACCGTAGTTCAGTACGAACACTATTGGTCGCACGTTTTGAGTACTAAGATTTTTAAGTCCAGAAAAATAATTTGTCTTGACAGTATGAAGATCCTCAAGCCATGAAACATAATGACTTATCTCCTCGTAGTTTAGTTCAGCCCCGGGACAGTAGTAGGTCATGTCTACCAAGCGCTGGATATGTTTGCTTGAATGAAAATTAGCTGTCAATAAAAATTAGTTGTCAACTATTTGTGAATAAACAATATCAAATACATAAATATGGTTGAGAAACTCACATAATGGTATAACTGGAGGCGTCTGCACATCGACCCAGATGTCGACATTACCTTCAATCACTAGTAGAAAAAGGGCTTTTAGTCCCGGTTCATAAGGGCCTTTAGTCCCGGTTCGTGGAACCGGGACTAAAGGGTCGTTACTAAAGCCTCCCCCTTTAGTCCCGGTTCTTACACGAACCGGGACTAAAGGCTCTCCACGTGGCTGCTGCCTGGAGGTCCACCTTTAGTCCCGGTTGGCAACACCAACCGGTACTAAAGGAATTTTTATGATTTTTTTAAAAAGAAATTTGAAAAAAAAATTGGAATTTTTTTTTGATTTTCAAATTTCTGAATTTTTTAACCTCTCATCTCTAATCACCCCTCATCACTGCTCAATTTAACCTGTAATCAACCCTCATCATCTAACTTCCCGGACGGTCACCCATCCTCTCACTACTCCAGCCTAAGCACGCTTAACTTTCGGGTTCTATTCTCCCTCGTTTTCAAGTCTGCACTTGTTGTTTTCCTAACAATAGTAAGATGTCAATCCTATTGACCTGAGGAATTTAGTTTGAGCATGAAGTCACACATTTCATTGTTTGAGTTTGAAACTATTGTTCTAAAAATAACACTAATATTTAGTAACACTAATATTTCTTGAATAATTAGTTTGACCATTGTTTGACCACAGTTTGACCGTAGTTTGACCATAGTTTGACCAGATATGACCAAAATTCAAAAAAACAGAAATAATTATTTAGTAACACTAATATTCTTGAATAATTATTTAGTAACACTAATACTTCGTGAATAAGTAGTTTGACCATAGTTTGACCAGATATAACGAAAATTCAAAAAAAACTGAGATTTTTTTTGCCTCCAGATCTTAAAAGCCCCGTAACTTTTTTCTGTTAGGTTTTTTAGGATTTTGAAAATGTATAACGAGGTTTCCCTTGTTAAATTTGGATGTAACTTTTCGAGTAGATGATTTTTCATATAAAAAACTTTTTAATCCGAGTTCGTATGCAAAAGTTATGCCCATTTTACTAAATTCTAGAGAGATTTTGTAAATAAAGTCGAAATTCATATTTGTAAATTTTCCCAACAACTAGACCACGTATCACATGGGAAACTTATTTTCTTTTATTTTTTTGACATTTTCATT
>NC_041385.1:765838024-765840097 GCF_002162155.2 Triticum dicoccoides
TGGGTAGAGTTTGAAAATGGGACCTTTAGTACCGGTTCGTGCCATAAGCCCGTACTAATGCCTCAAACCCCATTAGTACTGGTTGGTGGCTCGAACCGGGACTAAAGGTCTAACCTTTAGTACCGGTTGGTGCCACGAACCGGTACTAATGGGGTTTGAGGCATTAGTACCGGTTCATGGCACGAACCGGTACTAAAAGGTCCAGACGAACCGGGACAAATGGCCCACGTGGCCCGGCCGGCCCCCTGGGCTCACGAACCGGGACTAATGGACTGACCTCGCCTGGACCATTGCCCCCTTTTCTACTAGTGAATATCATCTTCTGGACGAATATCAAAGGTGATAACCATATCAGGCTCAAATGCATAAGTTTTGCATAGTGCCTGCCAAGTTTTGCATTCAAAATAGGTGTATGTGTCTGCGTTGTATAATTTTGCGTGGAAAGTATAACCATGCTCAGTCTTCAAGTAAACTCTCTTTACCTCCATAGTAGTTTTCATAGGACTAAAACATATTTTATCCAAGGCAAAAAATCTTGCATGACAGGGGATACGCTAGTAGAATAGTAAAAAAATTATAAGTTGAAGCAAATGAAGCAGATGTCATGCTTAATTACGAAAAAAGACGTGTCATTATGACTTACTATATCCACTTCGAAGTTCTCGTCCAGCTTGATGCTGAAGCGCCTATCATCATCTAGGAAGATTCTATCGCATAGGTCGCGCTCGTCTTCGTAGTATTTGCAAATACCGAAATCCTTTTCGTCGTCAGACATTTCCTATGTTCATAGTTGAAACATTAATTGAAAATCGATTGAAGACAACTACCAGGATACTCAACACACAAATCCAGTGCACTCGATATTTCCTACATATTCTGGCACAAGTCATGCCAAAATTCACAGAAAAATCCGGCATGACCTTTGCTAAAATAGGACATACCGAGCGCCTAAAATTTGCCGGAACAAAAATGAATCAACACTCCGGCAAAACATAGGCCACTCGAAGGTGTAACCTGCAAACATGACCGGCCACTTGGGCAAGCACATATCCTATTCGAGCAACACAAGATATACATTTCAAAATATCTTATAGGACTCATATTGACATGAGCATTCAATAAGTAAAACCAAATCGTAAAATAAATAAGTATTCAAATTAGCATGCATTCAATAAGCAAAAGTAAATAATCTCCTGCGTCCGTACATCGTCGAATATTATCACTAATACATCCCGAATAGTATCATACATATAACATCACTAATACAACTAAAACCCTAGCGAATGACGGGTATCGGCGTGGGCGGTGGACACCCAAGGAGAAGGAACCATCACAGGATCATAGCTCCAGTGAGATCCCTGGAGAAACTGCCAGATATTGGAGAACCTGTGCTCCAGCGCAACCAAGTAGCGATGGACGTGCGCGTCCTCCTCGCTGACACGGTGACATATCATCTCTGTGGGGTCCTCAAGCCTCTCGACCGTCACTGGCCCACGCGACCGCCACCAAAGAAGGTTCGGGTCAACGACAGGCTGACTCCTCACCAAGCTGCGCCCCTGGTAGGTAGCGCCTCCCAGTACCAGCCCGGTGGAGCCCAGTCCCGGACATGGCCCATCTGGTCAAGCAGGTGTCCTCCGCCGAATCGACGACGAGGATGTGGGATAGGCATCGTCGACATCGATGCGGGAAAAATTGCTTTAACTAAAAAAATAACAACAAATGTAACACATTCAACTAGTTCTTACTAAAAATAAACTTATTATAAATAAAAATAAACTAGTACCTAATTAGTACCTAGTTCTTACTAACTAATTAGAACCTAGGAACTACTGCCCTAATTACCATCTAACTTGATGAACCTAGGGGTGGAAAATGGTAGCGGATAATCCGAAATTTGATGCAATAGATGAACCCTAACTAATTTGATGCAATTAAAATTTGAAGAACCCTAGGCAGAGGTAGGGGAGGGGGAGGAGCAGGCGTGCTCACCTCGGGTGCCTGCGGCGAGAGAGGGGCAGGCGGCGTCGAGGTCGGGGTCGGGGCTCGGGCGTGCGGCGGAGGGCGGCGTCGAGG
>NC_041385.1:765840533-765842713 GCF_002162155.2 Triticum dicoccoides
GTCGGGGGCGGGGGCAACGTCGAGGTCGGGGCCGGCATCGAGGTCGGGGTCAGGGGCGGTGTCGAATCCGGGGTCGGGGGCGGCGTCGAATCCGGGGTCGGGGGTGGCGTCGAGGGTGTCCGGGGAGCAACGGGAGAGCACGCGGCGGCCGACGGGCGACGGCGGCGGCAACGGGGGAGGAGTTGGGATTTGAGGGAAGTGGTCATGGGGAAGAACGAACCGCGCGGTTAAGTCAAAAGTAGTAGTAGGGCTTTCCGGGAAGTGCGCTACTGCTAAGTTAGCTATAGCACGTTCCTCGATACACGCTACCGCTACTCCTTTCTCTTTTTTCCCTTTTTCATTTATTTTTCTTTATATTTTATTTTTTTCCTTTCTCCTTTTTCTATTTCTTTCATTTTCATTTACTTTTCTATTTGCTTTTCATTTAATTTTATTTCCTTTATTAGTAGCACCTTTCTGCGTAAACGCGATGCTACAAAGCATGTAGCGGTAGCGCTGTTCGCCGTAGATCGCTACTACTATGTGTAGCCTATCGGCTAAGCAGTGGGAATTTTAGTAGTAGCGCTTTTATGTTCATGTGCGCTACTGCTACAATTGTATCTGTAGCGCGGTTTACGCCAACGCGCTACTGCTACTTAGCACTAGCGTGGTTTTTTGACACGCGCTACTGCTAAAGTTCTATGTATAAGGTTTTCCCTAGTCGTGGCCTCATGCAACACCATAACCCCTTCCATAATATATCTCCCTTTTATGAATGTTGTCTGGTTTGGAGAGATTATTGGCCTAATGACTTTGCTGAGTCTATTCATTAATACTTTAGTTTTCTCTTGAAACTCACATGAAGTAAGCATATTGGTCTGAATTTCTATATTTGTTTGGCATCTTTAACCTTGCGGACTAATGTAATAATTCTGTAATTCAACCTAGAAATATCCAGGTTTCCAGAATGGAAATCATCAAGTAAACCCTTAAGGTCCCATTTAATTAATTCCCAGAAATTCTGGTAAAATTCTACAGGCAGACCATCTGGCCCAGGGCTTCTGTTTTTCTCCATATTGAAAACCACCTCTTGTAGCTCATGCATACTGAAGGGCTCAATTAAAATTCTAGCTTGTTCTTCTGAGATGCCAGGAGCATCTTGAATGTTTAAATTCACAGTAGAGTTTTTCAGGTTGACGAAATAGGTCTTTATAGAAATTTGTGATGTATTTAACCAGTTCCTCATCCCCTTCCATACTCTCCCTCAGCCTGGCTTAGGGAGAATATTCTATTTTTCCTTCTCCTCCCATTCACCTTAGCATGGTAATACTTGGTGTTGTTATCCCCATCTTTGATCTCTCTATCTTTGTATTTTTGTAACTATTTTATTTCTTCTTGCTTCACCAGTCTCCCTAATTGAGCTCTCAATTCTTTTTGTTCATTTCTGTCACAAACAGATAATCCCAGTACCTCTGCTCTTTTATCAATTTCATCTAATTTCCATACCCTCACTTTTTGTCTAAACAACCTTAATTTCTTTTGCCATCTCTCTATGTTATTTCCTACAATCTGTACATCCCACACTTTATGGACAAATTCCTTGAATCCTTCTTTGAGCATCCAGGAATTTTCAAATCTAAATATTGGGGTAGCATTTATCTTTTCCCCAAAATCCACTATCAGTGGAGTATGATAAGATAGTTCTCTTTCTAAAGCTTGAACTGTAGTTAATGGATAATGTTCTTCTCAATCAGGGCAGATAAGCACCATATCCAGTTTTTATAGGTAGGATCACTCTGATTATTAGCCCAACTATATTTTCTCCCTCCCGGGGCAGCTCCCTTAGACCATCTTGTTCGATAATGGCATTTAAAACAAAGCTCCAATGATCATTGCAGGTGGGTTTGTTTTTTCATCACTCTTTCTAATGATATTAAAATCTCCCCCTATCATCATTGGCAGGGAGGAGTTACTCTAATAGACTCTAGACATTTCAGCCAAGTAGGCATTTTTGCCGGTGATTTGTGCATCTCCGTATACCACTATTAGATTCCAGTCAAATTTGCATTTTTTATCAAACACCAGAATTCTAATAAAATAAATCCCAATTTCTACATTAACAATGTCAAAGTTATCACAATTAACCCCAACAAGTATCCCCCCAGATCTCCCCCTTGGTTGGGACCATTTCCAATCAAAAT
>NC_041385.1:765843210-765853681 GCF_002162155.2 Triticum dicoccoides
GGCTATTCTTTTTTTTAGTAAAGAAACTTTTGAGATGTGAGAAATGATCCATCTTTATTTCAGCATCAGAGTGATCTTCATCAGAACAAAGTTCTTTGAGATCATCATCTCCAATATCTATGAGACTAATGTCCTCATTTTGTTCAACTCCTTTTTTCTTTAGGCAAATATGTTGTAAATAAAAATCTTTCCTACATTGCTCCATCTTAGCTCAGGGTGGACGACACGAGCACAAGCTTTTCAGCCCGCTCGTGGCCCGTTAAGGACCGGACCATATGGTCTAGGACCAGTAGGAAAACTGGTCGGTCCGGGCTGCAATTTTCAGCCCGAGAAACTGTCGGTCCGGTCCGATCTTTAACTGAGCCGCTCGGTCGGACCGAGAAAACATAGTCGCCGCCGCTGCCGTGCCTCGTCGTCGTGGCCACCGGCAGCCCCCGTGTGAACCATTAATTCCCTGAGCTTCCCGTCTCATCCCTTCCTCACTTTCCAGTACGCCATAGCCTCTTGGCGCCACTCGCCATCGCTGTCGTGCGTGCACCGGCGCCGATCTGAAGTTCTCGACCATGGAGTCGACCTCAAACCTGGCATCAACCCTGCCATGGCGACATCACGTACACCGGCTACCAGTTGTCCCAGGTATGAAAACGCGTCGCCAGCACGACCAGGAATAACTGGGCATGATCCGAACGCTCTGAAGGTGAAGCCACAGCTGCTGTTCGAGGAGTTCCTCTGTGCTCGTCGGGATTTCTCACGCACTTCAGTTTCGTCAGTGTAAGAAGGAGCAATAGGAGAGAAGCAGGTCATATGTTCATGTATCTGTCGGTTGTTACAAATGTACAGAGAAGAGGAGGATGCAGGTGCGGCCACTGCGCTAACAACCTCCATAACAAACTCATCTAGATAAGGTGTGATCATGCACTAGAGACTAAGACTGGTAGTTACGGAGAGAGAGAGAGAGAGAGAGAGAGAGCTACGCTGGTTTAGTTTCAACAGGTTCAGAAAATTCAGTTTGTTGGTTTCGCCCAAGTTGCAGTTGTTAGCTAATTTCTCACGCACGTCGTCCACTTCGTCCCATCAGTCATGCACGTAGCCCACCTCGCCGCTGCACTCGCACACATCGACGCTGGTAGTTGTTGGCCGGTCCATTCGGTCCAGTCAGTCTGCTCGGGCTTCATCAGCGCCGGTACGGTCCCCCAAAACAAGACCGGTCGCCTCCTCGGTCCGGTCCGGCCCGCCGGCGGCCGGTCCAAACGATGGCTCAGGCCGGGACCAGACTGGCCTGAACCGTGTCCACCATGAATCTTAGCTATAATGTCCAAGTTTGAATCAACCATATTAATTGAACATCCCAGATCAATCTCAATTTTATCTGCAATGAATAACAAGGAGGCATTATGAAAATCAAGTTCATGTTCCTTACCATAATTATTTTTAGCAGCAGCTCTTTTCTTAGCCAGCTCCTCAATTTTAGCATCGTGCTTGTCTGCCAGTCTGTCACACCTTCTCAGATTATATCCTCTAGATTAATGATGATTTATATATGGTAAAGTCGGGGGAAATAGCAACGGGATGATCGGGTCTTCAAATAGGGAAAAAATTATATGAGACCAGGTCTCACGGATTAGCAGGTGAGAACCATCCTGATATATGGCACGTGGCATTCACAAATCACAAAGCATCCACCCCACCCCCATCTGAAATCAGGGGGGAGAGATTAGATGCTTTATGATTTGTGAATGCCACATGTCATTCATCAAGGTGGGTCTCACCTGATTTATATGAGACCTGGTCTCATATAATTTTTAAAAATTATATGAGACCAGTTCTCACGGAACAGCAATCGATTTAACCTACCACTAACAATTTAACGGTGAACTAGCGTAATGCTTCGGTCTTCCATTTGTCATCAGTCAGTACAAATTTCTTTACTCCCTTCGATCTGAATTAACCGCGTCCATTAATTTGGATCGAAGGGTGTACTAGATTCTGGAATTCCTTTTTTTAACAGACTTTTCGAGTTTGGTCTGGCATGCTTGTTGAGCGTGTGGATGTGCACAACCATTCTCAGTCATACCTGTTGGCGATCCTGAGCAGAGCATCACAGAGTTCCCTGGGCTTGGAGCACATGGCCATGTGGTCGGCTCCGGCGAGCACCTCGGCCTCCGTGCCCGGGCTCAGGTCGACCATCCAGCACTGCATCTCCTCGGAGGTGGAAACGTCGTCCGTGAGCACAACGTACACCTTCTTCACCGACCCGTAGTTGGCGTCGATGAGCAGAGCCTCGTCCCTCATCATCGGGTCGTCCACGAACTGGCAGCCCGGTCTCACCAACAATATAGCCAGTGTCAGGTCCTGCGTCCATGTTGCGAGCATGATAGTACTAGAAAGGTTGTTGGTTGGTTGACATCAAAACTCAAAAGCAGTTATTTTCTTTGTTATGTTGATGTTACCTCGACTGAGCTTCGATCGTACAATTTCGCTGCCAACAATTTGGGGCCAAGCGCGACTGCAGGCCGAGGGCCTTGATCTGTGTTGAGAACCATGATCTTGCTGTCCATGAAAAAATCGGATGTGGTTCTTCTTGAGAACTATCAACAGTCGCGAGAAATTAGCCATGATTGTTCACATCTGAGTTTTTTATTGGGCAGCTTCAGTTGTTCAAGCTCAATTTTGAAACGATAACTCTTCTTCCTAAAAAGAAGACAGAGGCTATTCGCATTGAGCAATTTAGGCCCATTTGTCTGCTTAATGTCAGTTTTAAAATCTTCACCAAGGTTGAGACGAACAGACTTATGCAGATTGCGCATTCAGTTGTGCAACCGTCCCAGACTGCTTTCATGCCAGATAGAAATATCCTTGAAGGGGTGGTCGTCTTGCATAAAACGCTCCATGAGATCCACTCGAAAAAACTAGATGGTGTGGTTTTTAAAGTGAATTTCGAAAAAGCATACGATAAAGTTAAATGGCTTTTCCTTCAACAAGCTTTGCGTATGAAAGGTTTTGACACGGCCTGACGAGACCAGATCGAGTCCTTTATGCAAAAAGGGAGTGTAGGGATTAAAGTGAATGATGATATAGGTCACTATTTCTAGACACACAAAGGATTAAGGCAAGGAGATCCCATGTCTCCGATTCTATTCAACATAGTGGTTGATATGCTATCTATCTTAATAGGACGGGCTAAGGATGCGAGGCAGATAAGTGGCTTGGTTCCGCACCTAGTTGATGGCGGTATTTCCATACTACAGTATGCTGATGATACTATCATCTTTACGGAGCATGACTTGGCGAAAGCGAGAAACATGAAGCTTGTGTTATGCTTATTTGAACAATTGTCCGGGCTCAAAATTAACTTCCATAAGAGCGAATTGTTCTGCTTTGGAAGAGCTAATGATGACCAGGAGGCGTATAAGCAATTGTTCGGATGTGAGTTGGGTTCGTTACCGTTCACGTACTTAGGTATACCCATTCATCATCATAAGCTGACTAACAAGGAGTGGAAGTGCATTGAAGATCGTTTTGAAAAGAAACTGAGCTGTTGGAAAGGGAAGCTCATGTCATATGGAGGGCGTTTAATTCTGATTAATTCGGTCCTTACCAGTATGCGTATGTTTGTTCTATCCTTTTTTGAGGTCCTGGTGGGGGTCAGGAAGAGATTAGACTTTTATCGATCTCGATTCTTTTAGCAGATTGATGAGCTTAAACGAAAGTATAGGCTTGCAAAATGGGACATCATCTGTAGGCGAAGGACCAAGGGGGTCTAGGCATTGAAAATCTAGATGTCAAGAATAGATGTCTCCTCAGCAAGTGGCTATTTAAACTTTTGTCCGAGTCTGTGGCTATTTGGGCTCAGATTTTGCGCAATAAGTATCTTCAGTCCAAAACATTGGCACAGGTGACTTTGCGACCGACTGACTCACCATTTTGAAAAGGGTTGATGAGATTCAAGACACTCTTTTTCAACAGGGCAAGGTTCTTAGTAGGCAATGGAGCTAATACGAGGTTCTGGGAGGATACGTGGCTTGGGGAGACGTCCCTCGCACTTCAATATCCTACTCTGTACAACGTTGTTCAACGACGAGAGGCTTACGTTGCAAACGTTTTACAGTCCACGCCCCTCAATATTAGTTTTCGGAGGACACTAGTTGGTGATCATTGGGAGGCTTGGCTTCATCTCGTAAGAAGGTTGATGGATGTCCAGTTGTCTCAACAGCCAGATAGGTTGTATTGGAAACTGACTAAGGACGGTGTGTTTTCAGTCAAATCCATGTACCTAGATGTCATAAACTCTAGTGTCATTACCTCTTCGAAGCATGTCTGGAAAGTAAAGGTGCCTTTGCGAATCAAAGTGTTTATGTGGTTCGTACATAAACAAGTCATCTTGACAAAGGATAATCTGGCAAAACGCAATTGGGTGGGTTCTACTAGGTGTAGTTTTTGTGATCATAACAAAACTATCAGACACCTCTTTCTAGATTGTCCGCTGGCTAAGATTCTTTGGCGTTCGATTCATATTGCTTTTAATATTACTCCGCCTTCCTCCATCAACATGTTATTTGGAAAGTGGCTTGATGGGGTTGACTCGGATATAGCGAGGCACATTCGTGTTGGAGTTTGTGCATTATTATGGGCAGTATGGAACTGCAGAAATGATTTGGTTTTTAACAGAACATCGAACATTCACTTTTTGCAGGTTATCTTCAGGGCCACAACATTGATCCGTATGTGGTCGCTACTCACTCCGACGGAGGCCAGGGGGCGTTTGGCTACTGCGTCTACTCGATGGGAGATGGTAGCTCGGGTTATTTTTAACCGATTTGGATGGCGGTCATGTAATAGGATAGGCATGTAGTGCTTCTATTTTATTTGCCAGCCAGTTGTGGCTTACGATCTGGCTCTTATGAGCGTTTTGTTTTATTCCTTACTTTGAGACTTGGAGACTTTATTACTGAATTATTTTTAATAATATGAGCCGTATGCATTTTTTTGATGCAGAGGATGGGGTAAAACCCTTTTTCGAAAAAAAGAAAAGAAACATCTGAGCTCCGGAAAAATGGCCATGTGAGCTCATCGAGGCCTTTAGCTTGATTCTGGGAGGGTCTGCCTACCTCCTCGATGGTGACGCCCATGTACCTGCCGACGCACGCCATGCACGCGGCGAGGAACACGGCCGCGGCGACCTTGCGCGGGAACCTCTCCATGGCGAGCGCGAGGTTGAGCCCGCCGAGGCTGTGCCCGACCAGGACCAGCCTGTCGCCGGCGGGTGCCGCCGCCACGGCGTCGAGCAGCGGCCGCGAGTAGTCCTCGAAGGACGGCACCTCGTCCATCCATGCCGGGTGCGCGCCGGACGCGGCCATGTCGAGCGCCGTGACCCGGTGCCCCGCGGCGCAGCATGGGCGCCAGCTTGTACCAGCACCACGCGCCGTGGCAGAGGCCGTGGACGAGGATGAAGTGCTTGCCGCCGCCGCTCCCCTCCATCGGATCTCACCTCAGCTCCTGCTTGCAGCTTGCAGATATCTTTGGCGAGGGAATCTTCTCACCAGTCACCAGTACACTATGTAGTAGCCAATCATGGTTTCATGTTCCTGTAGCCAACCTGAGTGAATTATCACTTTTCCAGGTGAGGAGTCGACATCAGTCGCAGCTCTTATTCCCACCCATGCCCACCTTACAATTTTGTTCATATCCCTTTAAAAATATTTTGTTATTGGATACACATTGATGATAATGTTGTTGCCTTCTTCTTTTTCGAGAATACACTCAGGGGGTGTATCATTCCATTGATAGGTGGGTTGTTGCCTTCTTCTATCTTTTACCGAAGAATATTTGCAACTTTAAGCAAGTGGTTTTCAGAATCTGAAGTATTTTCAACTCAAATGCAACGAATATGAATGTGTGACTTTATCAATTTTGGAACCATGGCAAAGAACAATTTGCCTTACCCGTTAAGAGTCTCTTTCGAAACAAAGGAATGGAAAAAAAGAGTGGCTATTTGTTAGGTGCCTGAAAAAACATTTCAATCAGTCACTTTCTTTCCTGACCAATAGATCGACATCCAAAGGCACTGGATTCACCTTCCTCCTCGAGCCACTGATAACATGCTAATCATAACAAACCCGCGTAAATTAACGTTTTTCCAGGTGAGGAGTCAACATTAGTCGCGGCTCTGATTCCAACTCATGTCCACATCACAAATTTGTTGTTCATATCCCTTTAAAAATATTTTGGGCACATAGGAGACCAACCACCGAACCCATGCCCCAACCCAACTCCTTTTTGCATCATCGATGTTGCCTTGTTGAGGGTGTGGGAGATAAGTAAGAGTCATGATCGGTGTTGGCCGATTTCGCCCGTTGTGATGCTTGCAGGTGTGTCATGTTCCTATCTAAAGGTGTTATTATAGCCCTATGCTCATGTACTTGGTTAATGGTGAAAATTGTACTCTAGCTTGCATTGTGATATAGTAGTACGTTGGCGAGGCGACGAAGCGCCACCACTCACCCCTCCCCCCTCTCGGCCCCCCTCCTCCTCCTTCCCCCTTCGTCGCCCCGGCGTAGCCCGGTGGCGCCGGCGGCAGTAGACTTCTCTTCCCCACGCGTTTGGAAGCGGAGTCGGGGATCTCTCCCTCCCGGCAGCGGCTCGGCGCTGGCAGGCCGGGTGCTCTACAGTGCAGCAGCGCAGGCGTTGTCTATGGGGTGGCGTGGTGGCGCGGTCATTGCCGATGGAGCCCGCGCGGCCCAGATCTAGGCCCCATTTGGGTTGGGGCGGGCCGGTTGTCCTTCGCATGGCGAAGACGCTCCCAGGAGATGGAGGTGGTGTGCCAGCGGTCTCCGGGCAATGGCGGCACTGTCAGCCGGTATGGGGCCCTCCCGCTCGGTTGTGTTGCTGGTACCCTCAATCTCTTCCTTTCTCTTGGCTTCGTGTTGGTAACCACAATGAGACGATGAGGATGGCTCCAAGACCGTGGTGGCGCATACTGGTGGGCGGCAAGTTGGGTTGAGCTCGATGGAGTGTCCGGGGTGGTGATGATTGTTTTGGGTCGAGAGAAATCCCTGTCGGCTCATCTGGCGCCGACGCGGCGACACCTGCGAGCGCCGTCGTTCCTTCTTGAAGAGTGTCGGGTATACCCCTTTCATACTGCCCTTCACGTATCGAGGGAAACCCTAGGACTAGTCCGGGCAGTAGCGGCGTCGTCGTCGCATTCCATCTTGAAGATGTTGCTCGGTACGCGACGCTTAAGAGTGCCAGGAGCACAGTAGGACATCTCCGGAGGGCACATCGGTTGCCTATCATCTCCGTTTCGTTTTTTTTTTTTGAAACAAGGCAAAAGACTTGCCATTTTCATTGATTAAGAAGGAGTGAGAATTGCCTGGTTAATTGACGGAAAACCGGGCTAAAATCGATACAACCAACCCACATAAAGTGGGTACCACCGGCCAACCTGGCCACCGACATGGGATCACAGAGCTACAAAGAGGGAAAGACATCCGTCGAGCAGTCGCAAGCATCATCGTCATCACCGGCTACCTCCGAACGGGCGACTCCGACTTCACCGTAGACCTTCATCGTCGAAGCCGACCCGCAAACAGCTACACAGAAACCATGACAGCACATGCCAACAGCAGGCCACACGCGCTAACAACCGACAGCTCCGACTCTAACGACGATCATCACAAGGGAAATATGCAGGACTTGCGCCGACCGTGCCCTAAAGAGCACCTCGGACACGCCGGGAAGATCCGACTACCGAAGCCCGAGCCGCGACCAAAGCTCCTCTCGACGCCATCATCGTTGCCAAACAGAAATCAGCGCCCCCGAAAAGGCTGCCTCAGCAAACTACGCGGCGAAGATGCCGCAAACCATGCGGTGAAGATGCCGCAACCCCCGCGGCGAAGATGCCGCCATCCACCGGTCTCCCAGTCGTAGCCTGCTCCGAGACGATGCCCCCAAGGAGGAGAAAGACGCGAAGACGCCTCCATCGCCCGATCCAGCGGATCTGAGATTTCCCTCCGGAACCAAAGCCGTGGGGAGAAGCAGGAGCACCTCCATGATGACGCTTCCAAGAAAGATCACGGTACCCTTGGGCACCGCCGTCACCCGCTCCGACGGAGACCGGAGCAAGGATTTCTCCTGGAGTTGCGTCGTCCACCATCCGCCACCGACCACCGCCTACTAACCACCACCCCTGCTGAGAGCAACCTCACTCCGGCCGCGGGATCCCTCGATCCACCGCAACCAGACACGCACCACCTCCCGGGCCGTAGCCGCCGCCACCACCACATCCGGGGCCGCCGCCCCGGCAACCGAAGACCTCCACCGCGCGGCCGCCGCACGCTGCACAGCCAGAGAGGAAACCCGAGCAGGGAGGGGGGGCCGCCACCCCACCCCAACTCGCCGGACGAGCAGCCAGATCCGTCGCCTCGTCAGCCGAAACACCAGCCGGCACCACCACGACACCAAGCAGGAGAACGCAGCAAGGGCCCCTCCACGACGAGCAGCAGGGGACCGAGCCTCCCTCGAACCCAGCACCACCGTCCGCGCCGGCCGCAGCTCGCGAGGATCCAGATCGGGCCCGCACGGGCACCACGACCGCGACCGCCGCTCGCAACGGCGCGCCCAGCTTCGCGACCAGATCCCGAGCCTCGTGCCGGAGACCTCCTCCACCGCGAGCCAGGACGCCGCCCCGGAGCCTAGCGCCGGCCAGCTACCGCCCCCACGCCGAAATCCCCTCCCGCGAGCGAGCAGCAGCCAGAGAAGCGCCCCGCCGCCGCCGGCTCCGCGCAGGCTTTGCCTGCCGGAGGCCACCGGCGACAGCGAGGGGGAGAAAGGAGACGGGGAGGGGCGGAGGCTGTGGGGGTGGGAGCCGCCGCCCGTGTCGCCCCGGGGAGGGAGCGGCGCGGGGGCCGATTGGACAACTATGTTTGTTTGTACTAGAGCATTGTGGTTTCATGAAGAAGGATGGTGATCATCTCCGTTTCGTTGCTCTGCCTGTGTCGTCATTTGATTATTTGAGCTCTCAATCGCAACAATCGTATAGGTTACTATTTTTTAGTATGTGGAGACGACCTCAAAAGGAGATACGCAACAACCGAAGTGTCACGGGCATCGTGGTCAACAATCCCTGAGCAAGATTTTTGGCTTGTTCAAGCCTCAAACTTCTAGGCACTCTATTCATCACTCGAGCCAACCCATACCATTTTAGAACTGTGCACAAGCAGTCACAACAATGACAATATATAAGAGACCTGGATTCCCGGACTTAAGTCACCCAACTTTGTTGTGACTAAAATGTGGGCCCAGCAACAAGTCGAACCACACTTTAGTCTTACAAAGTTAGGTGACTTTCCCTGAATCAACTTTTTTAAAGGATTCCATGTACATTCAAATAACAAGAGTATAACTAGTCATACATGCAACATTTTAAGGACATGTGTAACAGGATAATTGCTGAAGAAAATACCACTCAAAATAAAGAAAATACAGTTCAATTATTCATTTTTCCTACCATTTTCACCTTCCAGCAAAGAATGCATATTATGTCGAACTTAGTTACTCTTCGCAGATTTCACTATAACTAATGGATCGCAGTACAATCACTTGCCAACAAATCTCGACCACCACATAAAAATTTTGTTGCTAGATATTTCGAATTACCAGGGCACTTTCTCTCACGCTGCGAGACATAAGTCGTTCTCGCTGGTCAGTACGAGCGGGTGTGCCGGACCAGTACTGTGGCACCTCTAGCTTGAGTCATTATTATTATTCTACTCTCTGTTTTTCTTCTCATTTTTCAGTTTTTCTTCATTCCTTCATCGGTTTTCTACGGCCTTTTCCGACTTCTTTTTTCTTTTTCAAAAAATATGTCTACTTTTATTCAATACACGTTGTGCATTTATAATATACATGTGGAACTTTTTGCCGACACACTTTGGACATTTTTTAAAATACATGATTTACATTTTGTCCAAATACTTGTTTTGGGAATTCTTTCAAATGCATGTTAAACAATTCAAGTACACGTTGATGATTTTTTAATGGCATTAACTTTTTTAGAAAAAAAACTACGAGAACATGTTTTACATTGTATAAAAAATGAAAAATATTTGGAACATTTTCTAAAAAAGTGTGATAATATTTCTTTAATATGTCACATAGAGTTTTTTTAGAATGGTTCTTAACATTTTTTTAACACGTGAACACTTTTTGAAATGTACATTTTCTGAATTATGTGAACATTTTTTTGACATTGCATAAAAAATTTCTTTAATGTTGCAAACATTTTTTCTAGTGCTGTCGACATTTTTTTAAGGTTGCACAATCATTTGTTTACATTGCATGAACATTTTATAAACGAGTAATTAACTTTTGTAAGATATAAATAAAATATGTGTCCATTTCTGGAATAAAAAAAAATTAGGGGTATTTCAGGAATAAAAATAAGAGTAACATTTTTTTATGTGCGCTAGGAACC
>NC_041385.1:765854246-765875829 GCF_002162155.2 Triticum dicoccoides
GAGAGGGGTTCTTTCATCTTGCTATTAGCGAGACAAATGCCCTGCCCTTTTCAAAATCCCTTTTTTTACATGTGTTGGAAAACAAAATGCGGAGCCGATAAGATATGTAGAATGCAACAGAGCTTTGCATGGATCGTGGCAGGCGATCGACGGCCAGAAATCCGACAGAGATGAAGAAATGTTTTCTGTCGACACAACTATTGAATTCGGTCTGGCATGTAAGTATGTAACGCAATCCTTTATCTGTAAATGGGCACGGTGCATGTTTCTTGTAGCACAAACCTCACTGCCGGATGTGCACAACCATAACGCATCGCCTAGTAAGGGCAAAAATAGTACTACCTCCATCCGGGTTTATTAGACTACTTTGTGTTTTGGGTCCAAGTTTGATCATATATTTAACTAAAAATATATGAAGTTTTGTTTTATCACGTGACACATATTGTAAGCAATTCGAAAAGCAATAAAGTTTTTTTTTAAAAGGTAACAACAAACTTAACTCTCAGCGAACGAGAAATTCATGGGAAGATATTACGGAGTACAAGTCTAACTGTGTGGACAATCAATTCATTCATACTTGTCGGCTATCCGGAGCAGGACATCACAGAGCTCCCTGGGTTTGGAGCACATGGCCATGTGATCCGCTCCGGCGATCTCCTCGGCCTCCGTGCCGGGGCTCATGTCGACCATCCAACGCTGCATCTCCTCGGAGTTTGATGCGTCGGCCATGGCCACCACGTACACCTTCTTCACCGACCCGTACTTGGCTTCGGTGAGCAGAGGCTCGTCCTTCATGGTAGGGTCATCCAAGAACTGGCAGCCCGGTCTCACCAGCATCGTAGCCAGCGTCTGATCCTGCATGCCGTACGTAAAACCACTGTCAGCGTCGTAATTAACATTTTGTGACGGGAAAGAATGCACTCTTGCTATTACCTCACCTGAGCTTCGATCGTACAGCTTTGCTGCCAATATTTTTGGACCAAACACGAGTGCAGGTAGAGGGCCCTGGCTCGTGTTCAGAACCATCCTCTTCATGTCCATGAAGAAATCCGGCTTGATCCGTCTCATGATCTAGCGAGAATCGCGGGAAATCAGCGTGGTCACCATGATGATGATCGGTCGATTACGATGAACCTCCTCTGACTTCTGAGCTGTGTAAAATTTGCTAACGCGGGACAATTACTCACCTCCTCCGTGGTGGCGCCCATGTGCCTGCCGACGCACGGCATGCACGCGGCCAGGAACACGGCCGCGGCGACCTTGCGCGGGAACCTCTCCATGGCGAGCGCGATGTTGAGCCCGCCGAGGCTGTGCCCGACCAGGACTAGCCTCTCGCCCGCCGGTGCCGCGGCCACCGCGTCGAGCAGCGGCCAAGAGTAGTCCTCGAAGGACGGCACCTCGTCCATGCGCGCCGGGTGCGCGCCTGACGCGGCCATGTCGAGCGCGGTGACGCGGTGCCCCGCGGCGCGGAGCATCGGCACCAGCTTGTACCAGCACCACGCGCCGTGGCAGAGGCCGTGGATGAGGATGAAGTGCTTGCCGCTGCTGCTCCCCTCCATCGGATTTCACCTCCGGCAAGAGATCGACTGGCTATGCTACCGGCGGCGAGCGGCTCCTGCTCTTGCAGATATCTTTGCCGAGGGTACCTCGCCAGCATGGGCGCACATGGCAATAAGTTTTCAGTAAAAGCGAAAGCAGAGTTGGATACGGCAGCGTTGGAGTCATAAGTCCACCTTACAATTCTGTCCTTATATTTCCTTTAAAGAAATATTTTGTTTACAGATTGACACATGATGATGGTGTTGATGTGGTGGCCTTTTTACGATCTTTTGCTGAAGATTATTTTGAAACTTTATGCTAAGTGCACATGCGATTATCAGAATTCGAAGTGCTTTCAACCCAAATGCAACAAATATGTGAAAGTGTGACTTCCTTTGTCGAGATCTTTTCAAATGGAACCAAACGATTTGTCTTGCCCGTCAAATTTACTGCCAGCTAACTAAAGTAAAAAACTTAGGAGACTACGCAAAAGTCAGAGTTAAAATCACAAAACAACCACATTCGTGTCGCAGTTAGCAAAGAAAACACCACTTTACATTTCATAGCAGATAGCACCGAACCGAAAATCTGACAGTGGCAAAAAACACTGAGCGAAAAATTGAGCTTGTTTTGACATGGCAAAGCGGCTGTGTGGCTAGTGGTGGACGAGCAAGAAGTAACGGCTATTAACGGCTGGACCGACCGAGCTGGCTGGTCCGTCCCCAAAAAGAAAACAGTGCCTCCTCTCCTCTCACTTACTCTCGCCCGCTCTCACTCCCGCTCCCCTCTGTGAAGCCGCCGCTCAACCTTGCCACCACCGCCACCCAACATCGCTGCGGGGGAAGCAATGCCTTGTTGGAAAGACAGGGAGGAGATAGCGACGACAACGACATGGTGCACTTCTCCGGGGAGGTAATGACTAAGTGTTGTACTCTGTGTGATAGCCTGTGGTTAGGGATTTCAAACCGGGAATTTTCTTTTTGGTATCATTTGGACCGGATCCAGTGCATTTCCACTCTCAATTCCTTTTGAACTCAATACAGCCGCTCCTAATCATAGATGACTCAGACTATGAAGACGATGTGGTGATAGAGGAGGGCCCTGTTGAGTGCTACCACCGAAAAATAACCAAGAAATTTGAAGCATTTGAAGGTAGCATTACTGGAAGGAGGTTTTATGAATGTAGTGACGAAGTAAGTTGCCATGCATGTCCTGCTTTGCTTATTTCAAATCTCATGTTAACTTCTCTATTTCTCTGATTGTTTGCATTTTCTATGAATTCAGGTATCTCTGTTTTACCATTGTAATGGTTAATGGTCACATTGGTTTGGAAAAGGAGTTTAGATATATGAGGGAGTGCTCTTCCTTGTTTAGATCCTTTTAAAAACATATATTAATTAATTAAAAAGGTTATTACAATCGTTCATTACAAAATTCGCCACACAGGACGGAGCAATATTAAGAAGAATCCCATCAGATCTACTAATAAAGCTAAACTTTGCAATTTTGTGAGCTATCCCATTGGCTAGCTGATTGATTTTCACAATTTTAAAATTCTTGATCATCCTGCATATACTTAAGTCTTCTTTCTTCAGATCAATGAGAGGAGACCTATCAAGCTTCTCATTTGCAAGGAAAGAACGAAAAAAAGCACAGTCAGTCTCCAGAATAATGGATTGTTGAAGAGTAATACCGATATAAAGGCCTGCCAGGCATGCACACAGTTCAGCTTCATTCACGCTAGAACAATGACCCAGTAAGTCCCACAAAGAAAATTAAGGTTTTCAATCTGCTTATTTGAGCACCTATGTGTGATTTGAAAGTTTACTTCCACAAAATTAAGGTTTTCTATTTACAAGGAGCTAGAGACAAACATTAAATAATGAATTTCTTTATGAAGAGGATTATGTTACACTGGTGTACCATTTGTAGTTGCTTATGGTTAAGTAACTTATTTTTATTACAGATTGGAAATTGTGGCTATGTCCAATGGGTTGATATGGAGTATCCTGAAGCTATTAAAAAAGCTATTCAGAAGCTTTGGGCAAGATATGAAGGTTGCAGTGTTGCTAGAACTAAGAAACGGCCGATCATGCAGAGGTAGTGCCTAAGCTTAAAGAGCAAGTTAAGACTGCAAACCTATAATACAAGAACCTAGGTGCTGATATTAACAAAATGCTACAACAACAAGTGCAAAAGACCTATCAAGCAATTTACAAGAAAATAATGTCAGAGGACAATGAAGGCTTGGAGAAGCAGCTGGACCAGAAGCAGTATGTCATTGAGGATCTGAAGGCCATTCATAAAGCGCAAGGAGACCTGATCAGGAACCTGGGGACTGAGCTGCATGAGATGAAGAAGGATAGGGATATCAATGGACTCAATAAGGAGATGTATGTGCGGAAGACTGAACTCCAAGACCACAAGAAGGATAAGAAACAACTAATGAAAGACACGATCGAGGTGATGCAGGAGAGGGATGAGCTTAAGATGAAGAAGAAGAAGCAGGAGATAGCCATTTCTGAGCTGACTAAAGTTGGAGAAATTCACAAGCGCAAGCTGAAGAAAATCAAGGGGATTTGTGATGTAGATTCTGCCATTGAGCTTAGTGGCAGAGAGTTAGTCTACTCTAGTGTTGTTCTGTGTAGTATGCTACCTATCTATCTACTATTTTCTGTTATTGTGTTGGAGGTGGTCCAAGTCGTGGAGCTCCTTTTGTGGTGCCTGAGGTTTTCTCGAAGGAAATTGTGTTGGTATCATCGGGTGACTCTTGAATTGCTTTTTGGAAGAAAAGTATTAAGAACTTGAAGTTTGGGGCGGAATCTCGTGGAATGAGACGGTCATCGTCCTCAACCCGAAGGTCGATACCCCTGATAGAGTCACACAATACAGACCATTTAGTCTATGTAATATACTGTACAAGGTGATCTCCAAAATGATAGCTTTTCGTCTTGCCTTGATTACATTATTTCATCGGTGCAGAGTGTTGCAAGGGGATCAAAATTGGAAGCTGCTCTCGGGATGTGGCCTTATTGAGATATTATACTAAACATTTTCACTTATACCGAACTTTTCTATGGTTATAACAATTACTCAACACAATGTACTTAACCACCATTATTTTTTTATACATTAACCATGTAAAAATGCTGCTATACGAAGATATAATATTGTTATTATACAATTGCAATATTAACCTTGGTAATTTCACTTGAAATAAGCATGAAACCTATATAGAAAAACAAGTGACACTGGTGGTCTAATTTTCAAGACACGCGCCTATTAAAAATCTTTGGATAACACAAAAACATCGGAGGAAAACAAAAAACAAGAAAATGCATTTCTTCACAAATTAATTTGTGGCACTTAGCTGAATTGCAAATATATGCATGATTCATGTCTACTTTATTTTTCTGAAATATCTTGACAGAGAGCTCTAAAGCTTGGAGATGTTTCTAGATAACGTAAATAGAAGTCATAAGTATCAATGTATTTTTTTTAATTTACGAAAATATCAAAGAGGAGTTGTCATTGACTTTCTAGTTGTTAAATACATCTAGATATTATATTCGGTGATGTCCTACTGCAACTGTATATGGTTTATGGAAATGCCGTTTGGAGGCCGAGCACCATGCAGGCCAGTAATCCGGCTCGTTAGTCGTTGTGGGGATCAGCTGCCGTCCCGTATTATTCCGACGTATTTTAATCTGGCACCTTTTTACACCACACTGTATTCTTAAATTATGCACAGTGCTGTCCGATGTTAATGACGCTGCCCTGCCAAGCTGTTCACACGTTCCATCGTCTCACCCACCTTGTCCACACAGTGCATGGAGTTCACGAACATGGGCAGGATTTATGTGTCAGTCTTGCTATGTGTGAGACGCTAGAACATACGCAACAACCACACCATCTAGTGATGTGCCATTTAATCGCTTTCCAAACGTTAGGATTTATGCCCAGAATTACTTGAGTAGACCAATTAAGTTATTCATTACTGCCGGATGAACATTGGATTTATGCCCTGAATTAGTTGAATGGAACATGTGAATCTTTTTTTAAAAAATGAACCACTTGTTCTCAAACCGGTTATACTATTAGTTCAACTCTTGCAAAAAAAAATCACATTGTTCAAAGGAAAATTTCATGTATTTAAGAAATAATTTGTTCATTTGTGTAACAAAATCTTGATGCATTTTTCAATAATGTTCTTCTCTGTGAAAAACTGTTCATGTGTTTCAACAACCAAAAAATGTTCGCCCGTAATGTACTAACAACCGTTACAACAAAATGTCCATTTTTTTATTAAATTTTCCCATTTTGTTTCCTTTCTGTTTTTTGTGGTGCCCAAGTGCCCGGTCTCGAGCTCTGGGGTGAAAACCTAGGCCTGACCTGAGATGGTTATACCTGGCAATGGCAGTGTACTTGTATCGTAACCTTTTTGAAGGCATTGCCCGGATATGCTCAAACTAGTTTTTCAAGGTGAAAACTTAAAATATGGCCTTCGATGGTCGGATCCGGTGACGTCGACGTTTGGGCGTCGCTTCCTTCCTAAAGGCGATGTTGTTGAAGAACATGGACATCCTTGTCCTTGTATTGTCATGAAATGGTTGGTGCGGATATAATCATTGTTGTAGTTTGTCAAAAAAATTCCTCTCACTTAGGGATAGCTTTGGTCTTATATGACTTTGCTATTTGCCGGCGGGCTTTGTGTGTGTTGGTGTTGGATGTGTACATTCTAGCTATGCAGAAGCCGGGTGTGTACTCATTATGTTTGTATTCACTTGATACTTCATCTTGAATCAATAAAATGCACCCTTTATCGAAAAAATGTTCATCACATTCTTAATAATTGTTAACTGTGTACTGAAAATAATGTATAGCATGTATCAAGAAATTGTTAACTGTGTACAATGTGTTCACTGTGTATTTTAGCAATATATGTGACAATTCTTCAAAATTGGAAGAATAACTTCGTATATACTCAATACTTTTATCCTCGTAATATATGTGAGCAATTCTTCAAAATTTGAAGAATAACTAGTGAAATATTTTTTCTACAAAAGATATATGTGGGAATGAAATTTATAGATGCACAATTTTTTCCCTTTTTGACTTGTGCACATATACACGTGTGGTGTGCTACGAGAAATAGAAACAACACATTTTCCCCTATAAAAAATAGTAGAAACAGATCGAACTAAAAAAATAGAAACAACATATTGTGTGCTATTTTTTACCAGCGTATGGTGTGTTATTAGGCGCTGAAGATTTAAAAAAATGTAGTTAGGCGATGACATGTGGTGCGGCGAACAACAAATGCAAGCGGAGATTCTAAAATAAAAAAAAACAAATGTAAGCGGAACGTTCTCCAAATGCGCCCAGAAAGCACATCATGTTCGCAAGCATCAGCCTCAAAGAAGGCCCACGTACAAATCGAGAACAGGAAAGAATGGCACAGGTGTATTTCTCGTAAATATCTGGGTATAGCGCTTGAAAACTCTGAAGGCACCGATCCTAAAGTGACAACCCTCGATTGAGATAACGGCCACCATGGAGATCGGCCTCCAAAACGCCTTTCTCTTACTTGTAGCCTTTTGAAGTAAGAGTATCGATCCCACAAGGAGCACATGAATTAATCTTTTGCGTCTTGAGTGGTTTAAACGCGGTGCCTGCAAGTTGAGAGTAATCCAAAGCAGTAGTAATATGATGAAAACGGTGTAGCGAGCATAAAAGTAAATATTGCAATGAAAGTAAATAACAAGGGTTGCAAACTAAAGTGTCGAAACCAATAAGATTAAGGCGTTCCCAGGGAGTCTGAATTTTCCACTAGCGTGCGTCTATAGTGGTGCCTAAACAGAGTGCTACATAGGATTCATGAGACACTTTGCATATCTGGATGAGGCCAGCATCCCAAGCCCGGCTAGGCACGCTGCTGCAGCTCGAAGGCGCCCACCGCTCGAGCCCTTCACCCCTGACCAAATGGGACCGGGGAGGAGGAATTCAAGGGCGTGCATGGTACGCGAGGAGGACGACGGTCGAGAATGTTGCGCACTCGCTGATGGGCACATCCGCCGAAGGTAGCCCCTGAGCCGTGCCACTATGAGATCTCAAGGGATGGGTTGGGGAGGGGCACGCACCGCCAAGCAAGAACAAGTCCACCCCGCCACCGCCATCCCGAGGCCAGCACGGCTTTGCTGCCAAGCCCTCCGGCGGCGGCGATGCAGGAGCTGGCGTAGGGAAGGCCTCCCGGCGACGTGGCTGCAAGGGTTCCCCCGTGCCACACGTTGAGTGTGAATAAACGAGGTTTGAATCAATATATGATGTGTAGATATAGTTCAAATGATGTTATATGCAAAAGGCATGAGAAATAATTTAATGATGATTTATATGTGGTAAAGTCATGGAAAATAGCAACGGGACGATCGGGTCTTCAAACAACAATCGATTTAACCTACCACTAACAGTTTAACCGTGTTATGCTAGAAAAACAGTTTAACCGTGAACTCCTTGAAGGTACTTAGAGCAACTCTAGCAGACCCCGCAAAAGCCACCGACCCGCAAAATAAACGCCAAAATGCAGGTCGGCGCGGAAAATCACGCCCGAACAGACCCCGCAAACGCAGCCGGCCCGCAAATTTTTTTTGAGGGGCGCGGCAAAAACTCGGCCCCAACCAGCGTATTCGCGGGTTTCCCCCTCGCCCCTGCGGTGCCCCGTATCGCAGTGAAGCATTTGGCGGGAGGGACATTTCAGCCCGCGCTCCTTTCACCTCCTCCTTCCGCCGCCGCCCGCCACAGCTTCCGCCCGTCCGCCGCCACCGGTTCCGGCCAAATCAGCCCGCGGAATCGCGCCGGTGGGGCCTTTTGCACCCTTCACCACCGCTAGGCCGCACCGCCCGTGTGGATCCGGCGAGAAGAGCCGCCCCTCGTCGATGTCGCTGCCGGGGAACAACCGCCCTCGAGACGCCCCTCGTCGCCGCCGGTTAGTGTTATTTTGCTTCGTGTCGATGGAATTTGAGCCCGGTTAGTTGACGCGGTGTGTGCTCCTCGTTCATGTAGATGGAATTGACCCCGTGCGAGAAGTTTCTGCTCTCCGATTCAGACGATTCGAACGACTCGGATGTTGAGATGATGCTCTCAAACTTCCGGCAACAAACACTAGTGATGGCTCTTGCCGTCAAGGAGCACGAAGACGAGAACCGCAAGAGGCGGCGAGGATCGATCGTCGGGCGTCTTTGCATCCCTCGGAATCGCCATCTCGGGAACGAGATGTTGATGCAAGACTACTTCACGGATAATCCAACGTATCCACCTCACCTCTTCCGGAGAAGGTACCGAATGCGCCGATCCCTCTTTGTTAGACTTGTTCAAGCTTGTGAGGCCAATTGTCGGTATTTTATGCAACGAAGAAATGATGCAGGCTTGAAGGGATTTAGTGCATATCAAAAAATCTCGGCAGCTATGCGGGTGATTGCGTACGGGGTTCCGGCTGATTATGCCGATGAGTATGTTCGCATTGGTGAAGATACAACAACTGAGTCGGTGCGTAGATTTGCCAAAGTGATCGTCCGTGTCTTTGGTCCCGAATATCTTCGGGCACCGAACGAGGATGACACAAAGAAATTGATGGCATCTAATGAGAGGAGAGGGTGGCCTGGCATGCTAGGTAGCATTGATTGTATGCATTAGACATGGAAAAATTGCCCAAAGGCATGGCAAGGAATGTATTATGGCAAGTCTCGTGATGCCACAATTGTGCTAGAGGCCGTAGCATCCGAGGATTTATGGATTTGGCATTGCTTCTTTGGTATGTCGGGCACTCTCAATGATATCAATATGTTGCAACGGTCTCATTTGTTTGCTAGACTTGCTAGTGGTGATGCTCCTGTTTGCAACTACACAATCAATGGGCATGGATACACAAAAGGGTACTATCTTGCTGATGATATATACCCTCCTTGGTGCACATTTGTCAAGAGCATCAAAGAACCAAAAACTAAAAAACAATGTGAGTTTGCAAGAGTGCAAGAGGCAGCCCGAAAAGACAATGAAAGAGCATTTCGGGTTTTGCAATCTAGGTTTGCCATTGTTCGTGGTCCTGCTCGTTTTTGAGACAAGCGGACCTTGAAGAACATCACGACATGTTGTGTTATTCTTCACAACATGATTCTCGAAGATGAGAGAGGCATGAACTTGGAATTCTTCTATGACAATGTAGGCAGCCGTGTCAAACCTGCTAGAGACCCTAACCACATTAGAACTTTTATTCAAACATACAAGGAGATTGAAAATGCAAACACGCACTTTCAGCTTCAGGAGGATCTCAGAGCATCTCCAGTCGCGCCCCCAACAAGGCCCCCCAGGCGACTTTTCGGCCGCCGGCGCCAAAAACTCGGCCCAGTCGCGCCCCCAAGGGCCCATTTTTCGCCGGCTCGGGCCGAAATTGGCGCCGGCAGACCCAACCCAAACCCGGTGCGCTGGGGCGCTCGGGGGCGCCGGGCGAATCGTTTTTGGCGTGAAAGCGCCGCGTGGCAGCCGCGTCGTGGGGCAGCCGCGTCACCGACACCGCCCCCCTCGTCTTCCCGACGCCTCGGTTTCCCGTGGGGAATCAACGGCAAGGCTGCCGCCGGTCAGCTTTTCCATTGACTCCTCTCACGGGCAGCGCGCCGACGCGCGCCGACGCCTCCCCTTCCTCGGCTATATATGGTCTCGCTCGCCAGCGTTGGAGTGCCACCCCAGCCCTCCCTCTCCCGCCGATCCCTCTCCCGCCGATCTCTTCTCCCCAGCCACTCCCTCTCCCTGATGGCCGAGCGTTTCCTCGGAGACGAGGCAGCGGCCAACGGCTTCGGCCGCCGTTCGCTCCGCGAACAGGAGTCCTGGCTCCTGTTCCAGGCGAACATCCCGGCTCCGTCAGACATGCGTGTCGGGCCGACGGGCTGGAGGCTTAGCAATGGGGGAGTGCCCATTCCCCCATTGCCCGACGCCGTCACCAAGCCATCCTACTTCGCCGACGAGGTCGAGATCGTGCGCGCCTCTCTCACCGACGCCGAGCGCTCCCTTCCCCAGTACGCCACCGACAACAACGCGGCGTGGGCGGCGTACTTCGAGCGCCGCCAGCAGCAACGGCTGGCATCCACCAACGGGGCGCCGATGGTCGGCGGCACCAAGAACAGCGAGGGGTGCCACCTCTGGTGGGGCGTCCCCGGCCGCACCCTCGACGGCGTGCTGGCGCACCTCGAGGGCGGCAACAACCCATCGTTGGCGTATCACCCGGCGAGGACGGCCGCCCCGACGCACCGCTGACGCGACGGGCAATGGGCGCCGAGGAGGTTCGGCTCCTTCTCCTCCTCTTCCTCGCCGCGTTCTTCCTCCCATTCCTCCGGCACTCCATCGATGCTCGGCGTCAAGGCCGAGCCCGCGGCAGAGACGCTGCTCGGCCGGCGCACACGCAGCGCCGGCATCGTCATCAGCGAGGGCGGCCGACGCGCCTCTTCGTCGGCTCCTCCCCCGCGCTTCGTCAAGCCGAAGACGGAGCCGGGTCTCACGCCGGTGAAGACGGAGCCGGGGTTGGCTCCGGTGAAGACGGAGCCGGGGCTGCTGGCGCCGGTGAAGGCGGAGCACGGCGGGGTCAAGCTCGACGACGACGCGACCCTTGAATAGGCACGCCAAGACTCCCTGAAGATGGCGAGGGAGCGCCAGCGCGCCGCTCTAGAGCGCTTCGCGCAGCGCCGCCGAGGCCGCGACGAAGGCCGCGTCGTCATCATCGACGACAACGACGACGACGACGCGCCGCCGCCGCCACCACCAGCCGGGGAGGGGTCCAGCAGGGGCGCCCGAGTCAAGGAGGAGAAGACCGACGATGGCGGCGCCGACAGCGACTTCTCGGCCTTCAGCAAGTTTTTTTGACTAGTTTTTGTATGTAATGGCGTGTTTTAGCCCAAATTTGCGAATATAAAAGCCCATGTTTGCCGAAAAGTGGCGTGTTTCAGCCCAAGTTTGTCTAAAAAAAATTCACGCCTAGGGCCGCCCCTGGGGGCGGCGGCTGGGGGCCAACTCGCCCCAGACCCACTTTTTGCGCCGGGTCACCCCCAGACGGCGATTTTAGACGTCCCCTGGGGGGCAACGGCTGGAGATGCTCTCATTGAGCACCATTGGCAAAGGGTTGAACAGTAGCAAACTCATTTTGCCATTCATTTGTATTTGTATTTATATTTGGGACAAGTTTTGTATTGAATTATTTGTATTTATATTCGACGATTTGAATAATTATTTGTAATGTGGATGATTGTTGTATTGTGTTGGTATTGGTAATTGGTGTGGTATTCATATTTTGCGGACCGGTGGGATGCGGTAGCAGCGGGCGCAAGAGCAGATCCCGCAAAGCCGACCTGTAAAAAGGTATATTCCGTGCCGACCCGCAAAAACGTTTTTCCGCAAACTGCAAACACGTTTTGCGGGCTGGTGGGACGGGGGATCTGCTAGAGTTACTCTTATCCTGAATTCCTGATGCTTTAGTCTGGCATTTGTCGATCAGTCGATTCTTTACTCCCTCCGATCTAAATTAAATTAATGGACGCAATCTCTATACAATGCCGTGTCCATTAATTCGGATCGAAGGGTGTACTAGATTTTGGAATTCTTTTTTCTAACAGTCTGGCATGCTTGTTGTATGGCTGGATATGCACAATCATTCTCAGTCATGCTTGCTGGCGATCCTGAGCAAAACATCACAGAGTTCCCTGGGCTTTGAGCACATGGCCATGTGGTCGGCTCCGGCCAGCTCCTCGGCTTCTGTGCCAGGGCTCAGGTCGACCATCCAGCGCTGCATCTCCTCGGAGGATGAAGCATCGTCCTTGAGCACCACGTACACCTTCTTCACCGACCCGTAGTTGGCGTCGGTGAGCAGAGCCTCGTCCCTCATCAACGGATCGTCCACGAACTGGCAGCCCGGCCTCACCAGCAACGTGGCCAGCATCAGGTCCTGCGTCCATGTTGCGAGTATGATAGTACTAGAAAGGCTGTTGGTTGGTTGACATCAAAACTCAAAAGCAGTTATTTTCTTTGTTATGTTGATGTTACCTCGACTGAGCTGTTGGAAATATGAGCAATTTACCGAATGATTTTATTAACAGAAATAGTAGATAAAACATGACTAAAATAGCAAATATAAAGCAAGTCATGCAATCTGACAGAGAGAAGGTAAACATCGTCCGCATATATGAACTTGAGGTAAACACATCTAGAATAGTCACTAGATGAAGTTGCTTATACGACATAGAGCCTAACATACGTAGAACAGAAACTAGAGCCAAGAACTGTAACAGTACTTCTAACAGAAAGGAGAAGAACACGTACGGCAGATCAGCAGCAGAAGCGCTGGACTTGGGGTCGGTGTCCTCGCCTGCCATGTCGTCGAGGAGGTCGTGGACGTCGGGGAAGAAGTCGTCGTCCGGGAAGTAGTCGTCGGCGACCGGATCGTCCGGGAAGTAGTCACGCTGAGCGCTCCCCAAAAACATTATCACTCTTCTCCCGTACAGGACTCAAAGAGTGCGGTTTCGGAGGCCTACTGTCCCGACCTGCGGTGCACATCGCAAGCCGGGATGGAGAAGATCGTAGCAGCAACGCAGTGCTCAGGAATCGATGGCGAGAGGAAGAAGTAGTTCTGGTGCGTCTTGCTGAGAGGAGCGACCTCCCTTTTATAGGCGCAAGAGAAGGAGGCGAGAGGGCAGCGTCGGGAGCTGAAGGGACCGAGGGAGATGAAACGAACAGACAGCAGCCGAAGGGTGCAGCGTTCACATTTAATCTCCACTACAGCAAAAAAAAATTCCATCTCCCAATTGACCTTTCGTATACCCGTAGTGCGTGGCAAAAATTTAGACATCGGCTCGGCTCATTCCCGCAACCCGCGGCGCGGCGTGACGAGGCGTGGCGTGGCGAGGCGGGCGGTGGAGGAGGAGTGCGCGTGGATGTCCCTCTTCCTCTCATGCTCATACAAGTGGGGAAGGAGCCTTAGGCCCAAAATGGACAAAATTCCAGCAATCCCCTACCAGATCCCAGAGGCATACAAAATTTGCCTATGGTTCCAAAACACTGTTTTATATACCGGTACTGCAGTGGAGACTGTTAAGTTGAACTTCCACCTAGAACTCTATGTTACACTAGTAAGCAACTTGAACAGTGGACTGGGCCTTGAACTGCAAGTTTTCTGCGAATCTAACTTCACATAAAGCCTTGACCGACACGTGGCTACCGTGGGTCTTCCCCGTGAGTGGAGCTTATGCGTCATACTCCGTGACCTTTCATGAGTTTACTAGAGAGAACCCTACTCTCATAGATTGCGACATTTGACAATCAGACTCATATAGGTGTGTTCTTCAAAAGATGTTCTGCAGGACAACATCTCTGCTTCAAAGAGCCACTTAGAACACATTAAGATATACATCAACCTGCCATGCAGATTAGGAGAGTATTGCATTTTCATGGAGTGGTATTTTTAATAGTAAGGATACTCTCCTCCCAGTTGACCAACAGCTTGTCTTCCACATCTAATTCACGGGATCTCCGGTCACAAAAAATAGGTTACCACTGTGAACAACTCATATTATGGGTCTCATACCCATTTTCCTCGATGCATTATCTATCACATTACGTAATAGACCCTTAGTGAAAGAATCTGCCAGATTTTTAGACGTTTGGACATAATCCAATGCAATAACTCCAGAGTTTTTTATTTTTAATGATGATTTAATGAGAAATAGTTTAATGATGATTTATATATGGTAAATTCGGGGAAAATAGCAACGGGATGATCAGGTCTTCAAACAGCAATCGATTTAACCTACCACTAATAATTTAACCGTGAACTCCTTAAAGGTACTTAGCCTAATTGCTTCGGTCTGCCATTTGTCATCAGTCGGTACAAATTTCTTTACTCCCTTCGATTTGAATTAATGGACGCAGCCTCTATACAATGTCGCGTCCATTTATTCGGATCGAAGGGTGTACTAGATTTTGGAATTGTTTTTCCTTTTTAACAGACTTTTGGAATTTGGTCTGGCGTGCTTGTTGTACGGCTGGATGTGCACAACCATTCTCAGTCATACTTGTCGGCAATCCTGAGAAGAACATCGCCGAGTTCCCTGGGCTTTGAGCACATGGCCATGTGGTCGGCTCCGGCGAGCTCCTCGGCTTTTGTGCCGGGGCTCAGGTCGACCATCCAGCGCTGCATCTCCTCGGAGGTGGAAGCATCGTCCTTGAGCACCACGTACACCTTCTTCACCGACCCGTAGTTGGCGTCTGTGAGTAGAGCCTCGTCCCTCATCGTCGGGTCGTCCACGAACTGGCAGCCCGGTCTCACCAGCAACATAGCCAGCGTCAGGTCCTGCGTCCATGTTGCGAGTATGATAGTACTAGTAAGGCTGTTGGTTGGTTGACATCAAAACTCAAAAGCAATTATTTTCTTTGTTATGTTGATGTTACCTCGACTGAGCTTCGATCGTACAATTTCGCTGCCAACAATTTGGGGCCAAGCGCGACTGCAGGCCGAGGGCCTTGGTCTGTGTTCAGAACCATGCTCTTGCTGTCCATGAAAAAATCGGCTGGGGTTCTTCTGCAGAACTATCAACAGTCGCGAGAAATTAGCCATGATTGTTCACATCTGAGCTCTGGAAAAATGGCCATGTGAGCTCATCGAGGGCCTTAAGCTTGATTCTGGGAGGGTCTGCCTACCTCCTCGATGGTGACGCCCATGTGCCTGCCGGCGCACGCCATGCACGCGGCGAGGAACACGGCCGCGGCGACCTTGCGCGGGAATCCCTCCATGGCGAGCGCGAGGTTGAGCCCGCCGAGGCTGTGCCCGACCAGGACCAGCCTCTCGCCAGCCGGTGCCGCGGCCACGGCGTCGAGCAGCGGCCGCGAGTAGTCCTCGAAGGACGCCACCTCGTCCATGCGCGCCGGGTGCGCGCCGGACGCGGCCATGTCGAGCGCCGTAACACGGTGCCCGGCGGCGCGGAGCATCGGCACCAGCTTGTACCAGCACCACGCGCCGTGGCAGAGGCCGTGGACGAGGATGAAGTGCTTGCCGCCGCCGCTCCCCTCCATAGGATCTCACCTCAGCTCCTGCCTGCAGCTTGCAGATATCTTTGGCGAGGGAATCTTAACATACAAATCATGACTTCATGTTCCTGTAACCAACCTGAGTTAATTATCACTTTTTCAGGTGACGAGTCGACATCAGTCGCAGCCCTTATTCCCACCCATGCCCACCTTACAATTTTGTTCATGTCCCTCTAAAAATATTGTATTATTAGATTGACACATTGATGATAATGTTGTTGTCCTCTTCTTTTTCGGGAATACGCTCAGGGAGCGTATCATTTCATTGATAGGGGGTTGTTGCCTTCTTCTATGTTTTACCGAAGAATATTTTGCAAGTTTAAGCAAGTGGTTTTCAGAATCTGAAGCATTTTCAACTCAAATGCAACGAATATGAATGTGTGACTTTATTGGTTGATTTGTTTTAGTTACTGGAACCATGGAAAAGAATAATTTGCCTTACGCATTAAGAGTCCATCAAAACGAAGGAATAGAGGGGGGAAAAGAGTGGTTAGATGCCTGAAAAAACGTTTCAATCTATCACTTTCTTTTCTGACCATTAGATCGACATCCAAAGGCACATGATTCATCTTCCTCCTCGAGCCACTCATAACATGCCAATCATAACAAACCTTCGTGAATTGTCGTTTTTCCAGATGAGGGATCGATATCGCTCGCAGCTCTGATTCCAACTCGTGTACCTCACAAAAAATTTGTTCATATCCCTTTAAAATATTTTGGGCACATAGGAGACCAACCACCGATCCCATGCCCCAACCTAACTCCTTTTTGCATCATCGATGTTAAATTGTTGAGGGTGTGGGAGATAAGTAAAAGTCATAATCAGTGTTGGACGATTTTGCTGGCAGTGATGCTTGTAGCTGTGTTGTGTTCCTTTCTAAAGGTGTTATTATAGTCATATGCTCCTCTACATGGTTAATGATGAAAACCCTACTCCAGCTCTTCATACAGAGCGACAAAGACATCTTAGTGTCGCATGCATGTTTCTTACATTGCACCATGATATAGTAGTACGTTGGCGAGTCATGGTTTTGCCGGTGGCCTCAGGAAGGGGAATTGTATCATTTGGGTGTCTGCTTTAGGTGGTGTTTGGTTCTCTAGTCCTACGACTTTTTCTAGTTCCTAGAACTTTTTGAAAAAGACTCTCAAGGAAGTGCTTCTAAGGACTTTTAGCAAAAAGTCCCTTCCTGTTTGGTTTGCTAGGATTTTTAGGGACTTTTTTAGTCCCAACACAAAGGTGATAGAGGTGTTGACTTAGCTAGTTCAAGGCCTCGGTGGTCGTGAATTCACTTTAGATGGCGTGATACGAGTGGCTTGTGTGTTTTCCCATGCTCGAGATATTTGTTGTTGTTTGGACATGGACGACTCCCAGCTCCGCCCTTCTATTATGCAGGTTGGCTTTCTTATTCTGTTAGAGGCTAATGCACGCTTCTTTGCACAGTTCTTCACTAATGAGATTTACTCTCTTTTTATCTAGCATGTTATTATGATCGGTAGTTTCGTTTTGGTTTTATATCTGTTAGCTTCGATTTTAATTATGGTTTGGCGGTGCTTTTTAATAATTTTTTAATCGTGTTGTGTTGTTGAAGGCGACATTTATTAGGAGAGGAGAGTGTGGTTGTTCCCCGCAAAAAAAAGGAGAGTGTGGTTGTTAGGTCCGTGGTTGTGGTGTCCTTACACATTTTTGCCTTGGTGTCACCCAGTGGTGGTTGTGTAATCTCCTTGGTAGCTCTTATTTCACGCCGAAACTGTGAAATTGCTGCTATAATACTCAGATGGTGTTAGACTGTATTTACATGTGTATATTGTAACATTGTATACCACCTCATTATATATATATGTGATAGGCCACCCCTAGAGGGTTGTGCCGGTTCCCCCCAAAGCCTATTGTCTTACATGGTATCACGCTAGGTTACGTCCGCTTCCGCCTAAAAACCCTAAACCGCCGCCGCCGCCGCCGCCGCCGCCGTCGCCCGACTGCTATGACGTCCGCCGCTGCGTCCGGCTCCACCGCCACCGGTTTTCTGCCGGCCTCCCTCGCGGCACTTCTCTCGAGGCCGCTGGATGCCGCCTCCCTTCAGGCGCCGATCGGGACACGGAGCGTCGGCTCCCTCTTCGCGCTCCCGCCGGCTGCTACTTCGCCCGGGCAGGCGCTTGTGGCCCACACCACCGCCGCCCCGTCAACCGTGGCTGTCGCGCCCTCGGCCACTGCGCCGCTGGTGGCGGAGGACGTCGCGCTGGCAGGCTTCGCGGCGTCAACCGCGGACATCGCGCCCTCTGTCACCGCGCCGGCTGCCCCTCCGACTGTCTCCACGGTGTTCTCACCTCAGCCAGTCTCCTCGATGGGATCGCAGCCGCCGCCGCCGTTTCACTTCGGCCATCTCATCACCATCAAGTTGTCGTCGGACAATTACATCTTCTGGCGTGCGCAGGTTCTTCCGCTTCTTGGGAGTCACTACCTGCTTGGCTATGTCGATGGCTCTCTCCCTTGCCCTCCTGCGCTGGTTGACAGCGTGCATGGTCCGGTCTATAATCCGGCTCACCGTGTCTAGACAGGGCAGGATCAGGCGAACCTCTCCTCCATCCAGGGGTCGCTCTCTCCGGCCGTTGCTGGGCTTGTTGTCTTCGCCAAGACGTCCCACGAGGCATGGACTATTCTTGAGCGCTCGTTTGCGGCACAGTCGCAGGCTCGTGTATCTGGGCTCCGTCGCCAACTTGGGGAGTGTCAGAAGCTTGACTCCACCGCCACTGAGTTCTACAACAAAGTCAAGAGTCTCGCCGACACGCTGGCCTCCATTGGACAGCCCCTCACCGACTCCGAGTTCAACTCGTTTATCGTCAATGGTCTTGATGAGGAGTATGACGCCCTAGTCGAGATCATCAATGAGAGGGGCAACTCCACGCCCATGCCAGCACACGAGGTCTTTTCACGCCTCCTGCTTACTGAGCAACGAGTCGAGACGCGCCGATCCAGGGGCAACGGCGCCCTCTCGGCAAACGCCGCCACCAAAGGTGGTCGCTCCTCTGCTTCATCCAGGGCTCCTTCGGGGCAGTCACCACCACCCGCCTCGGCCCCTCCTCCTACTGCGACGCTACCAGGGGCTGGCGGTCCACGTGTGTGCCAGCTTTGTGGTCGCGATGGGCACTGGGCCTCGAAGTGTCACAAGCGCTTCCAGCGGGGTTTTCTTGGTCTTGGCAATGACGGGAAGGATACACGCAACTTTGCTCGTCAGGTCGCCATGGCTGATCGTCCGCCGCCACAGAAGCCACAGGGACACACTCAGTCCTACTCCATTGATCCCCACTGGTACATGGACTCTGGGGCGACAGAGCACCTGACCAGTGAGATGGGGAAGCTTCACACTCGTGAACCCTACCATGGCTCCGACAAGATCCACACCGCCAATGGAGCAGGTATGCACATCTCTCATATTGGTCAAGCATCACTTCTCACTAGACATGCCAATAGGAGTCTTCAACTTCGCAATGTTCTTCGAGTTCCATCTGTGACACGTAATCTTCTTTCAGTTCCTAAACTCACTCGTGATAATAATATGCTTTGTGAATTTCATCCTTTTGATCTTTTTATTAAGGATCGGGGCACGAGGGACATTCTTCTTAGTGGGCGGCTCTGCCAAGGTCTCTATCGTCTGGAGCATCCTGGCGTCGCTCGCGTCTTCAGTGGAGTTCGGGTATCTCCGTCACAGTGGCATGCTCGTCTTGGTCACCCGGCCACACCTATTGTCCGGCATGTTTTGCGTCGTCATGAGCTTCCTAGTGTGTCTAGTAATAAAGATGTAGCAGTGTGTGATGCTTGTCAGCAGGGGAAGAGTCATCAACTTCCTTTTTCGGAGTCCAGTCGTGAGGTGAAACATCCTTTAGAACTTGTGTTTTCAGATGTATGGGGTCCTGCTCAGACTTCTGTTAGTGGTCATAATTATTATATCAGTTTTGTTGATGCTTACAGCCGCTTTACCTGGCTTTATCTTATCAAACGTAAATCTGATGTGTTTGACATTTTTGTTCAGTTCCAAAAACATGTTGAACGCCTTCTCAAGCACAAAATTGTTCATGTTCAGTCGGACTGGGGTGGCGAGTATCGCAACCTCAACTCCTTCTTTCAGTCGCTTGGGATCACTCACCGTTTAGCATGTCCACATACACATCAGCAGAATGGTTCAGTAGAACGTAAGCATCGTCACATTGTTGAAGCTGGTCTGACTCTTTTGGCCCATGCATCTGTTCCGTTTCGTTTTTGGAGTGATGCTTTCACCACTGCATGTTTTCTCATCAATCGTACTCCCACTCGTGTTTTGAATATGAAGACTCCCACTGAAGTTCTCCTTAATGAACAACCGGACTACACCTTTCTCAAGGTGTTTGGGTGTGCTTGTTGGCCCCATCTCCGTCCATATAACAAGCGTAAGCTCGAGTTTCGTTCCAAGAAGTGTGTTTTTCTTGGTTATAGGTCTCTTCATAAAGGATACAAATGTCTTCATGTTCCCACTAATCGTGTCTACATCTCTCGGGATGTTGTGTTTGATGAGCATGTTTTTCCCTTTGCCAACCTCCCTGTGTCCACTACCGAGCCACCTGTCATGCATTCATCCTCTGTTGCTTCTGACCAATTTGATGATGTTGCATATTCTCCTCTATTGTTGCCTAACCATGGTGCAGGCACTGGTCGTGGGGCTCGTTTGGAGATTCTGGAAGCGTCATCTTCCTCTTCGTCGCCATCGCCTTCATCCTCGGCACCTTCTGTTGTGCATGAGGAGCACATGGCGCCCCTGCATGGCCTCGGTTTCCGTGCTCATGCACGGCCGATCGACGTCCTGGCCCGGTCGCCTCTGGCTTCTGGGCTGCCTTCGCCATCGTCGCGCCCTGCAACCCCGCCGACTGGGCCGGCCTCCTCGGTGTGACGCCCCCGATTTAATCGTACACTAATCATGCACGCAAATGTGTACGATCAGATCAGGGACTCACGGGAATATATCACAACACAACTCTACAAATAAAATAAGTCATACAAGCATCATAATACAAGCCAGGGGCCTCGAGGGCTCGAATACAAGTGCTCGATTATAGACGAGTCAGCGGAAGCAACAATATCTGAGTACAGACATAAGTTAAACAAGTTTGCCTTAAGAAGGCTAGCACAAACTGGGATACAGATCGAAAGAGGCGCAGGCCTCCTGCCTGGGATCCTCCTAACTACTCCAGGTCGTCGTCAGCGGGCAGCACGTAGTAGTAGGCACCTCCGGTGTAGTAGGGGTCGTCGTCGACGGTGGCGTCTGGCTCCTGGACTCCAGCATCTGGTTGCGACAACCAGGAAGAGAGGAAGGGGAAAAAGGGGGGAGAAAGCAACCGTGAGTACTCATCCAAAGTACTCGCAAGCAAGGAACTACACTACATATGCATGGGTATGTGTGTAAGGAGGCCATATCGGTGGACTGAACTGCAGAATGCCAGAATAAGAGGGGGATAGCTAGTCCTGTCGACGACTACGCTTCTGGCAGCCTCTGTCTTGCAGCATGTAGAAGAGAGTAGATTGAAGTCCTCCAAGTAGCATCTCCAAGTAACATCTCCAAGTAACATCTCATAGCGTAATCCTACCCGGCGATCCCCTCCTCATATCCCTGAGGTAGAGCGACCACCGGTTGTATCTGGCACTTGGAAGGGTGTGTTTTATTAAGTATCCGGTTCTAGTTGTCATAAGGTCAAGGTACAACTCCAAGTCGTCCTGTTACCGAAGATCACGGCTATTCGAATAGATTAAACTTCCCTGCAGGGGTGCACCACATAGCCCAACACGCTCGATCCCATTTGGCCGGACACACTTTCCGGGGTCATGCCCGGCCTCGGAAGATCAACACGTCGCAGCCCCACCTAGGCAAAACAGAGAGGCCAGCACGCCGGTCTAAACCTAAGC
>NC_041385.1:765878101-765886937 GCF_002162155.2 Triticum dicoccoides
CCCTCTTTTCTTCTTCCTTTCTTTTCTTTTATTATTTTCCTTTTCTGCTTTCTGTTTTAGTTTAATTAAAATGCCAAAACATTTTACAAAAATTTGTGCACCCCACCATAATTAGGTTTGCTATTTTAGACAACCCCCGAACAATTTAGTTTTCGTTTCTGAAAACTTTTATTGTTTGTTTTCGTTTTAAATTTGAAATTCGAACTAGGTTCCGAACTAACGCGAGTTTATCCACAGTAACCGAGGTGACGTGGCACCATTAGCGGGGATTACTGTAGCAAGATCATCCGGGCGTTACAAATCTCCTCCACTACAAGAAATCTCGTCCCGAGATTTTAGGAGGTAGAAGGAAACAGTGCGGGGTATTCATCACGCAGGCGATCCTCGCGTTCCCAGGTGGCTTCGTCTTCAGAGTGATTCGACCACTGGACCTTGAGGAACTTGATCGCTTTCTGGCGTGTGCGGCGTTCAGCTTGGTCGAGAATGCGGACCGGATGCTCTTTATAGGAGAGGTCCTGTTGCAATTCGAGCACTTCATGATCCACAGCTCGGATTGGGTCCTTGAAGCAACGGCGGAGTTGTGACACATGGAACACATCGTGAACCTGAGAAAGGTTCGACGGAAGCTCCAGTTGATATGCCACTTTTCCACGCCTTTCCAGAATAGTGAATGGGCCAATATAGCGAGGAGCTAGCTTGCCCTTGATCCCGAAGCGGTGAGCACCCTTCATTGGTGTAACGCGAAGATAGGCCTTTTCGCCAGGTTGATAGACCAAGTCTTTATGATGACGGTCATAATTACTCTTTTGGCGGGACTGAGCAGTCTTGAGATTCTCGCGAATAATGCGGACTTGATCTTCGGCATGTTGGATAATATCCGGACCAAAGAGTGGACGTTCCCCAGTTTCTGACCAGTTCAGAGGGGTTCGGCACTTTCGTCCATATAACACTTCGAAGGGGGCCATCTTCAGACTAGCTTGATAGCTATTATTATAAGAGAACTCAGCATACGGAAGAGATTCCTCCCATTTCTTGCCGAAGGAAATAACACAAGCTCGAAGCATGTCTTCGAGAACTTGGTTGACACGTTCAACTTGCCCTTGTGACTGAGGATGAAAAGCAGTGCTGAAAGACAGATGAGTGCCCATAGCTTCTTGGAAACTTGCCCAGAATCTTGAAGTGAATAAACTGCCACGGTCTGAACTGATAACCAGCGGAATACCGTGAAGCGATACAATTCTGGACATGTAGAGAGTTGCAAGCTGACTAGCAGTGATCGTTTCCTTGACAACCAGAAAATGTGCAACTTTAGAAAGTCGGTCAATGACGACAAGAATAGCATCATTGCCTTTCTGCGATTTGGGGAATCCAGTAACGAAGTCCATCTCGACATGGTCCCATTTCCATTCAGGAATAGATATAGGTTGCAGAGTTCCAGCAGGCCTTTGATGTTCTGCTTTGATACGACGGCAAACGTCACATTCAGCAACATAACGAGCAATGTCTTGCTTCATGTTAGACCACCAGAATCTCTAACGAATGTCTTGATACATCTTCGTACTACCAGGATGGATACATAGAGGCGTATCATGAGCTTCTTTCATAACCTCCTGAGTCATATTCAGGTTTTCCTTCTTACACGGCACCACTAGGCGGCCTTTGAAGTACAAGGCGCCATCATCAGCAATAGTGAAGGATGAGGGACTTCCTTCTTTGAGGTCTTGCTTAATCTTGTAGACTTCAGAGTCAAATCCCTGCATTGTCTTTATGGTGCCCACGAGATCGGGTTCAACAGCCAGGGTATAGAGAGAGCCCTGGGAAACAACACGGAGATTCATCTTGCGGAACTCCGGAGGAGGGGGGGCGAGTGCACCCGGAGGAACAATATGGAGGTTTAGCTTTCTGAATTCTTCAACAAGTGAAGGCTGAACTTTGTGAACCTGGAGGTGGTTGCAGTAAGACTTGCGGCTCAAGGCATCAGCCATTACATTAGCCTTGCCTGGGGTATAGGAAATACCCAAATCAAAGTCTGCAACAGTCTCCATCCATCTCTGCTGACGGAGGTTCAGGTCTGGCTGAGTAAATAGATACTTCAGACTTTGGTGGTCAGTGAAGATCTCGCAACGATTACCGAGTAGGTAATGTCGCCACTGTTTTAGTGCATGAATGACAGCAGCAAGTTCGAGGTCGTGAACTGGGTAGTTCTCTTCGTGAGGGCGCAATTGACGAGAGGCATAAGCAACCACTTTGCGCTCTTGTATTAGGACACAGCCTAGTCCTTGACGGGAAGCGTCGCAGTAAATGACGAAGTCCTTCTTAGTATCAGGAGGAGCTAGTACTGGGGCAGAAGTCAACTTGTCCTTGAGTGCCTGGAAACTTTCCTGACATTTATCTGTCCATTGGAACTTGACGCCCTTATGCAATAGGTTAGTCAGAGGCCTGGCAATCTTGGAGAAGTTCTCGACGAATCGACGGCAGTAGCTGGTGAGACCGAGAAAACTTCTGACTTGCTTAACGTTCTTCGGAGGAGTCCAATCGAGAATAGCCTGAACTCGTTCAGGGTTGACGGCAATACCATCCTTAGAGATGACATGCCCGAGATAGGTTACTTCGGGAAGCCAGAATTCACATTTGGAGAACTTGGCATAAAGTTGATGCTCTCGTAGCTTTTCCAGCACGAGGCGAAGATGTTCAGCATGTTCCTCTTCGTTCTTGGAAAATACCAGAATATCATCCAGATAAACCACGACGAACTTGTCGAGGTAATCCATGAATATATAGTTCATCAGGCGAGAGAAGGTGGCTGGAGCATTGGTTAAGCCGAAAGACATGACGGTGTACTCGTATGAACCATAACGTGTCACAAAGGCGGTCTTGGGGATATCTTCCTCACGAACACGGATCTGATGGTAACCCAACCTCAAGTCGAGTTTAGAGAACACTGATGATCCAGCCAATTGATCATACAGATCATTGATCCGAGGAAGAGGATACTTGTTCTGAATGGTAGCTTGATTTATAGGACGGTAGTCTTGGACCAATCGGTTTGTCCCATCTTTCTTCTTGACAAAGAGAGAAGGTGCTCCCCAAGGAGAGCAACTTGGGCGAATGAAACCACTTCGAAGAGAATTATCGATTTCCTCCTTAAGCTCAAGGAGTTCATGCGGCGGCATCTTGTAGGGTCGCTTGGCTATAGGAGTGGTGCCTGGTTTCAAGTCGATGACGAATTCGACAGCTCTAGCAGGGGGAATCCCTGGGAGTTCTTCAGGAAAGACGTCTAGGAATTCACGCACGACGGGAATGTTTTCAATGCCCTTGAGTGGTGTAACGTTCAATGCGTTTAAGGCATAAAGCCTGGCCTCGGCATTCCGAACCAGATGAGCATCATAGCTAATTATTTCATCAGAAGGGTGTAGCAGATGGACGGTCTTAGTGGCGCAAACGATAGAAGCAGTATGCGCCTTTAACCAATCCATTCCCAGAATGAGGTCAATGTTAGACGACTTCAGTATAATGGGCGAGGCACGAAACTCCAACCCTTCGATTTCCACTGGGACGTCAATGCCAACCATGGAGGTCTGACATTGTCCCGCGGGGGTTTTTACCACTACCGAAGTGTTCATCTGCTCAAATTTAACATCGTGCTTGTGTGCAAAATCTTCTGACATGAATGAATGCGATGCACCTGTATCAAATAAAACGGATGCTGGTACTGAATTTACGAGGAGTGTACCCATCACAGTAGCAGGCTGGTCTTGAGCTTCATTCAGATCAATGTGGTTGGCATGAACACGGCCATAAGACTTGGCATTGTTGTTGCGGGCCTGGTTGTTTCCACGGCCAGCGGCTGGAAGGGCCAGTTGATTCTGATTCTGAATGCAATCCCTAGCACGGTGACCTGGTTGACCACACTTGTAGCACATGCCATTATTGGGAGTGGGAACAGGAGCTTGGGGTGGCGGAGCTGGAAGCCTTGGCAGCCTAGTTGGAGCAGTCGGCAGACGAGGTGCAGCAAAAGACTGCCTTGGGGCAGGTGCAGTTGGACGGTACATGCTGTTCGGGATCCATATCTTACGCTTCTGCGAGGGCGGGCCCGAAGATGAGCCCGTGTCACGGTTGCGCCTTTGAGAGCTATGGTGTTCTTGAAGACCAGTCTCAACATTGATGGCCTTATTCACCAAGGTGGCGAAATCAGCAAAGTCGTGCACTAGAAGTGTGAGCTTGATGTCAGCTTGAAGGCCTTCACGGAACTTCTCCTGTCTGCGAGCATCAGTTGCAATGTCTTCTTCAGCATAGCGGGATAAGTCCAGAAACTCCCGCTGATAAGCTTCAACAGTCTTGTTGCCTTGGGTGAGGTTGCGAAACTCACGCTTCTTCCTGTCCATGATTCCCTGAGGAATGAAGCGGGCACGGAAGGCAGCCTGAAAGTCTGGCCAGGAGATGATTGTCCCAACTGGCAGAGTACGCCTATGGCTGTCCCACCATTGAGCTGCGGGTCCCTTCAGGAAGAAGGAAGCAAAAGTGACATAGCTGGCAGGGGCTACATCAACAGACTCCATTTCATAGGTGATGTCACGGAGCCAGTCATCAGCATCCAGCGGCTGGGTTGAGCTGCGGTACACACTTGGGTTGAGGCGTATGAAATCCTGCAGAGTTGTTGTGTTTGGATGCTGGTTCATATTGGGGCGAGGAAACTGAGCCATCATGTTTTCCATGAACTGGCGATTCATCTCAAGCTGTTGGATCATACCAGCCATGTACTCAGGCGGTGGTGGGAAGTTGCCACCACGACCACGACCAGCTGGTCTAACCATCCTGCTAATATACAACAGGGGTAGTTCAGTATTGAGAAATTTGCTTAGACAAGAGTCATTCATGATGAAACATGCATAATGAAAGGAGCACGACAGATACCACATAGATAGTCGGCATAACTTACAAAAGGGGTCGGACATAGAGTTCAGTACACAGAGTTCAGTACATATATTAAGTCATCATAAGCGGCACGCAGGCTCGCGAGTGCATCTGAGACTAATGAACAAGACTACATCAGTCCCAGGAGGTACTGTGAAGGTAGCTGTAACCTGACAGCTGGTAGTGAGGCAACGGATAGTCCTCCACGTCAGTGGCCTGGGGGCCGCAGATACTCTGGTGTAGAACCCGACGCTCAGGTGGCAGAAGAGGACCAAGTGTGGGAGAGTAGCCTCCCACCTCTGGCCATCCGACACCGTGGGGCATCACGGTCCTGGCTGGGTAGATCGCAGAACGCGGCAGCTGTCCAGACCGGACAAAGGGGTGCAACCGCGTCAGAGCCCTGTAAAGGTGCTGACGAGTGGTGTACAACTCGTGTCGAAGAGCTCTGTTAGCTCGGTCCAGCCCATCAGCATGCAGAACCAGGCGCTGATGGTGGAAAGGCTCTCGAGTGACGGTGGAGTAGGCGGCAGTGTAGTATCCCTCCGCACCAACGTCAGATGCGATAGGAATGTGCCTGAAAGGGGAAGTGTCCAATGCCTGATACTCTCCACGAAGACGTGTCAGAGCAGCATGAGCCGCATCGTGGACTGCCATCTCGATGGTCACTCCAACACCATGAGCGGTGTGCAGCACGGTAGTGGACTCATACTCCCGAGAGTAGAGGTGGACGATGGCACGGTACTGCTCCTGGTTAAAGTCCTGGTACTCCTCGTAGACGGTGTACTCAGGGTGCCAGCGATAACCCAGATAGGTCATCATATCAGCTAGCACAGCAGGTGATCCTGAGGCACCAATGGCCGCAGTGTGGCGCACGACCTGCCTCGCGGGTTCCATCTGAAAACAAAGATGTTTCAATGGAGTCAAATGACAACATGGGCACTATTCAAAATGCTATCCTACAGAATAACTATGGCTTATCCAACTTTGGGGTGAACGTGGTAACGGGATCCTAATGTCAGAGTTAGTAAATTCGTTTAACCCGAGTAGAAAAGAGTTCAGAGTCCCAGAGTGAAGGTCGAGGAGTAAAAGATCCTAGTACCACCCAATGGCGACGTGGGCCCGTAAGGCACACAGCCAAGTTAGTAAAAGTTTTTGTAATGTCTAGACTCGACTTCGGCCAAGGAGTGTGGAAGGGGGATTCCTACAGGCAGTCGGCTCTGATACCAACTTGTGACGCCCCCGATTTAATCGTACACTAATCATGCACGCAAATGTGTACGATCAGATCAGGGACTCACGGGAAGATATCACAACACAACTCTACAAATAAAATAAGTCATACAAGCATCATAATACAAGCCAGGGGCCTCGAGGGCTCGAATACAAGTGCTCGATTATAGACGAGTCAGCGGAAGCAACAATATCTGAGTACAGACATAAGTTAAACAAGTTGCCTTAAGAAGGCTAGCACAAACTGGGATACAGATCGAAAGAGGCGCAGGCCTCCTGCCTGGGATCCTCCTAACTACTCCAGGTCGTCGTCAGCGGGCAGCACGTAGTAGTAGGCACCTCCGGTGTAGTAGGGGTCGTCGTCGACGGTGGCGTCTGGCTCCTGGACTCCAGCATCTGGTTGCGACAACCAGGAAGAGAGGAAGGGGAAAAAGGGGGGAGAAAGCAACCGTGAGTACTCATCCAAAGTACTCGCAAGCAAGGAACTACACTACATATGCATGGGTATGTGTGTAAGGAGGCCATATCGGTGGACTGAACTGCAGAATGCCAGAATAAGAGGGGGATAGCTAGTCCTGTCGACGACTACGCTTCTGGCAGCCTCCGTCTTGCAGCATGTAGAAGAGAGTAGATTGAAGTCCTCCAAGTAGCATCTCCAAGTAACATCTCATAGCGTAATCCTACCCGGCGATCCCCTCCTCATATCCCTGAGGTAGAGCGACCACCGGTTGTATCTGGCACTTGGAAGGGTGTGTTTTATTAAGTATCCGGTTCTAGTTGTCATAAGGTCAAGGTACAACTCCAAGTCGTCCTGTTACCGAAGATCACGGCTATTCGAATAGATTAAACTTCCCTGCAGGGGTGCACCACATAGCCCAACACGCTCGATCCCATTTGGCCGGACACACTTTCCTGGGTCATGCCCGGCCTCGGAAGATCAACACGTCGCAGCCCCACCTAGGCAAAACAGAGAGGCCAGCACGCCGGTCTAAACCTAAGCGCACAGGGGTCTGGGCCCATCGCCCATAGCACACCTGCACGTTGCGTACGCGGCCGAAAGCAGAACTAGCCCCCTTAATACAAGAGCAGGCTTACGTTCCAATCCGGCGCGCGCCGCTCCGTCGCTGACGTCTGAAGTGCTTCGGCTGATACCACGACGTCGGGATACCCATAACTACTCCCATGTAGATGGTTAGTGCGTATAGGCTCGTAGCCAGACTCAGATCAAATACCAAGATCTCGTTAAGCGTGTTAAGTATCCGCGAACGCCGAACAGGGCCAGGCCCACCTGTCTCCTAGGTGGTCTCAACCTGCCCTGTCGCTCCGCCACAAAAGATCCACACAGAGGGCCGTCGGGACAAAGGTCCTTTCAGCCCCCAATCCGTGAATCACTCGCGGGTACTCTTCGAGCTGACCCGACTTTAGTCACCATCTGTATAGTATGTATGTATGTATAGTATATACCCGTGATCACCTCCCAGGTGATCACGGCCCGATAGTATAGCAAGGCAGACTGACAAGAATGTAGGGCCAATGATGATAAACTAGCATCCTATACTAAGCATTTAGGATTGCAGGTAAGGTATCAACAGGTGTAGCAACAATGTCAGGCTATGCATCCGAATAGGATCAACGGAAAGCAGTAACATGCTACACTACTCTAATGCAAGCAGTATAGAGAAGAATAGGCGATATCTGGTGATCAAGGGGGGGCTTGCCTGGTTGCTCTGGCAAGAGAGAGGGGTCGTCAACTCCGTAGTCGAACTGGGCAGCAGCAGCGTCGGTCTCGTAGTCTACCGGAGAGAAGAGGGGGAAGAAACAATGAATACCACGTAAACAGATGCATATCGATGCATGACATGTCAAGAAGCGATGCTAGGCGTGCCCTAACGTGGTATAAGGTGGTACTGGTCAAGGGGGAATCATCCGGGAAAGTATTCCCGGTGTTTCGTGTTTTCGGGCAGAGGAGCCGGAGGGGGAAAGTTGCGGGTTCGATAGGTTAGGGGGGTGTGGTGGACGAACGGACTGCGTATCCGGGTTCGCCACGTCGTTCTGAGCAACTTTCATGGTGAAAATATTTTAATCCGAGTTACGGATTAAAAGATATGATTTTTAAAAGATTTTAATAATTTTGGAATTTCATTAGTTATTTAATTAATTCGAAAAAAATGTATTTATGACGTCAGCATGATGTCATGCTGACGTCAGCAGTCAACAGGGGTTGACTGAGTCAACCCTGACATGTGGGTCCCGCATGTCATTCTCTAATATCTAATTAACCTAATCAGAGTTAATTAACATTAGTTAATTAGGTTAATTAGTGATTAGTGCTAATTAATCAGAATTAATTAGATTAATTAATTGATTAATTAATTAATTAATTAGTTAATTAGTTTTATTTAATTTTTCATTTTCCTTTTATTTTTAAACCGTTCTGTGGGGGTGGGGCCCCCATGTCATCGGCCCAGAGGGCCAAACGGGCATGCGGGCGTGGTGGGTTTGCGGGGCGGTGCCCGTTTCGGGCGCAACCCCGAAGGACGCGGCGCGGGCGCCCGCGCCCGAAGCCAACGGGGGTCGGGGCGGCCGAGGCCACGACGGTGGCCGGAGGGGCCGCAGCCACGGCGAGGGTGGCCGGGCGGCAAGCGGCGCCGGCGAGGCGATTCGGGGCGACGGGGCGGGGCCGGCAGTGGCG
>NC_041385.1:765886947-765888475 GCF_002162155.2 Triticum dicoccoides
GGGGCGCCGGTTGGGCCGGGGGAAGGGCTGGCCCAGATGGGCCAGGGGAGGTTCCCTCCCTCTTTTCTTCTTCCTTTCTTTTCTTTTATTATTTTCCTTTTCTGCTTTCTGTTTTAGTTTAATTAAAATGCCAAAATATTTTACAAAAATTTGTGCACCCCACCATAATTAGGTTTGCTATTTTAGACAACCCCCGAACAATTTAGTTTTCGTTTCTGAAAACTTTTATTGTTTGTTTTCGTTTTAAATTTGAAATTCGAACTAGGTTCCGAACTAACGCGAGTTTATCCACAGTAACCGAGGTGATGTGGCACCATTAGCGGGGATTACTGTAGCAAGATCATCCGGGCGTTACACTCGGTCCCCGTCTCGCCCAGGGCGTCGGGGCAGTCATCACCAGGCCTGGCCTCGCTCGCCACTGCCTCGCCCAGGGTGTCTGGGCCCTTCTCACCAGGGCCGGCCTCGCCTGCTCTCGCCTCGCCAAGGCCGTCTGGGCCGGTGTCACCGGAGCTGGCCTCGCCCACCCTCGGTTCGCCCATGGCCTCTGAGCCCCTGTCGTCGGGTCAGTCTTCGCCATGCAGCCCGGAGTCGTCTGTCCCGAGCTCGCCTGAGGTGATTCCTGCATCTCCGGCGACCGTCACATCTCCGTCACCTTCGCCTCCGCCGGCTCCTGCTGCTGCTCTACGTCCACATACGCGCAGCCGGAGTGGCATTTTTCAGCCTAAGCAACGTCACGATGGCACAGTTGCTTGGTTAGCGGCGTGCATGTCTGCTGCTCTCGCAGATCCATCCTCTGAGCCACGCACGTATCAAGCTGCTATGCGCATTCCTCATTGGAGAGAGGCCATGGAGCAGGAGTATCAAGCGCTTCTTCGCAATCAGACATGGACTCTTGTTCCTCCACAATCACGGGTAAATGTCATTGATTCCAAATGGGTTTCAAAGTGAAGAGGCATTCTGATGGGTCCATTGAGCGCTATAAGGCTCGTCTGGTTGCTCGTGGTTTTCGACAGCGTTTTGGACTTGACTATGAAGACACCTTCAGTCCAGTGGTCAAGCCTACTACCATCAGACTTCTTCTCTCTCTGTGTGACGCCCGGGTAATTAAGCTACAGTGCTCCTCTGCTAATGATGCCACGTCACCTCAATTATAGTTGCTAATCTCGAGTTAGTTCGAAACCGATTCAAATTCAAATTCAAAATCAGGCAAACGATAAAAGTTTTCAAATATTAAAACTAAAATGTTCGGAGTGAACCAAATATTGCATAGATAATTATGATGGGAAAACCGCACATTTATAAAATGTTTAAATACTATGAGATAAATAAAATAGTAGCAAAGAGATTAATTAAATACCTTTTATAATTAATAAAATGTCAAACTAAGTTATTTGGGGTCTAGATTTATTTTTGTGACTATGGACTAAGTTGAAATACTAAGTGTACATTTTACTAAATTAAAATGCAACTAAAATAAAGAAAGAAAGAAATAATAAAAGAAAACAGAAAACAAACAAAAGAAAAAAAA
>NC_041385.1:765889202-765921995 GCF_002162155.2 Triticum dicoccoides
ACCGGCCGCGCCGAGCAGACCCCGCTCCGGCCTCACCTTGCTACCAGGCGGGCTGCGGCTTCGCCCGCACTCGCATGCCCGCACGTCCCGACCACCGAGGCCCCCTGCCCGCCATCGCTCCGGCCACCGCTGCCCTTGCGCCCGCTCGCCGCCGGTCGGTTTTGCCCGCCCCTGGGCGTGCGCCCGTTCGGGCTATGCCCGCAACCAGCGCCCAAAACCGCTAGGCCCCTGGCCCTATGACATGTGGGGCCCAGCCCCCACAGAACGTTTTTGTTAAAAAAAAAGAGAAGAATTTTAAAAACATATATATATATATAATAAATAAATAATAAATAATAAAAATAAATAAATAAATAAATAAATAACTTAATTAATTATGTTTAATTAACCTAGTTAACTAACTAACCTAATTAACTCTGTTTAATTAAACTTGTTAATTAAACAGTCAATGACATGCGGGACCCACACGTCAGTTTGACCCCGTCAACTCTGTTGACTGCTGACATCAGCATGACATCATGCTGATGTCATTATTCCATTTTCGAATTAATTTAAATAACTAATTAAATTCCAAAAATTAATAAAATCTTTAGAAAATCATAACTTTTAATCCGTAACTCGGATTAAATTATTTTCAACATGAAAGTTGCTCAGAACGACGAGACGATTCCGAATACGCAGCCCGTTCGTCCGCCACGCGTCCCTAGCATAGTGAACCTGCAACATTTCACCTCCGCTTCATCTGTCCAAAAACGTGAAACACCGGGGATATTTTCCCGGATGTTTCCCCCCCTTCACCGGTATCACCTATCCCTGCGTTAGATCACCTCTAGCACCGCATTTGTCATGTTATGCTTTGATTGCTCTGTTATTTATTATGTTCCCCCTCCGTTACTTTTTCCGGTAGATCCCGAGGCCGCTGCCAGTACCCCCTGTGATCGACTACGGAGTTGACGACCCCTCTCTCTTGCCAGAGCAACCAGGCAAGCCCCCCCCTTGATCACCAGATATCGCCTATTCTCCTCTATACTGCTTGCATTAGAGTAGTGTAGCATGTTTCTGCTTTCGTTAATCCTATTCTGATGCATAGCCTGACATTGTCGCTACATCTGTTGATACCTTACCTGCAATCCTAAATGCTTAGTATAGGATGCTAGTTTATCATCATTGGCCCTACATTCTTGTCAGTCTGCCTTGCTATACTATCGGGCCGTGATCACTTGGGAGGTGATCACCGGTATATACTATACATACATACATACTATACAGATGGTGACTAAAGTCGGGTCAGCTCATTGAGTACCCGCAAGTGATTCTGACGAGGGGGCTGAAAGGACAGGTGGCTCCATCCCGGTAGAGGTGGGCCTGGGTTCCCGACGGCCCCCGACTGTTACTTTGTGGCGGAGCGGCAGGGCAGGTTGAGACCACCTAGGAGACAGGTGGGCCTGGCCCTGTTCGGCGTTCGCGGATACTTAACACGCTTAACGAGATCTTGGTATTTGATCTGAGTCGGCTACGAGCCTATACGCACTAACCATCTACGTGGGAGTAGTTATGGGTATCCCGACGTTGTGGTATCAGCCGAAGCACTTCAGACGTCAGCGACGGAGCGGCGCGCGCCGGATTGGACTGGAACGCCTGCTAGGCTAGGTCTGCTTCCGGCCGCCCACGCAACGTGCAGGTGTGCTCAGGGCGATGGGCCCAGACCCCTGCGCGCTTAGGTTTAGACCGGCGTGCTGGCCTCTCTGTTGTGCCTAGGTGGGGCTGCGACGTGTTGATCTTCCGAGGCCGGGCATGACCCAGGAAAGTGTGTCCGGCCAAATGGGATCGAGCGTGTTGGGTTATGTGGTGCACCCCTGCAGGGAAGTTAATCTATTCGAATAGCCGTGATCTTCGGTAACAGGACGACTTGGAGTTGTACCTTGACCTTATGACAACTAGAACCGGATACTTAATAAAACACACCCTTCCAAGTTCCACAGACAACCCGGTGATCGCTTTTCTACAGGGCGACGAGAGGAGGATCGCCGGGTAGGATTATGCTATGCGATGCGACTGGAGATGCTACTTGGAGATGCTATTTGGAGATGCTATTTGGAGATGCTATTTGGAGGACTTCAATCTACCCTCTTCTACATGTTGTAAGGCGGAGGCTGCCAGAAGCGTAGTCTTCGACAGGATTAGCTATCCCCCTCTTATTCTGGCATTCTGCAGTTCAGTCCACTGATATGGCCTCTTTACACATATACCCATGCATATGTAGTGTAGCTCCTTGCTTGCGAGTACTTTGGATGAGTACTCACGGTTGCTTTCTCCCCCCTTTTTCCCCTTTCCTTTCTTTCTGGTTGTCGCAACCAGATGCTGGAGTCCAGGAGCCAGGAGTCAGCGTCGACGACGACTACTACATTGGAGGTGCCTACTACTACGTGCAGGCTGACGACGACGACCAGGAGTAGTTAGGAGGATCCCAGGCAGGAGGCCTGCGCCTCTTTCGATCTGTATCCCAGTTTGTGCTAGCCATCTTATGGCAACTTGTTTAACTTATGTCTGTACTCAGATATTGTTGCTTCCGCTGACTCGTCTATGATCGAGCACTTGTATTCGAGCCCTCGAGGCCCCTGGCTTGTATTATGATGCTTGTATGACTTATTTTATTTGTAGAGTTGTGTTGTGATATCTTCCCGTGAGTCCCTGATCTTGATCGTACACATTTACGTGCATGATTAGTGTACGATTGAATCGGGGGCGTCACAAGTTGGTATCAGAGCCGACTGCCTGTAGGAATCCCCCTTCCAACTCCTTGGCCGAAGTCGAGTCTAGACATTGCAAAACTTTTACTAACATGGCTGTGTGTCTTATGGACACACGTCGCCATTGGGTGGTAGTAGGATCTTTTACTCCTCGACCTTTACTCTGGGACCCTGATCTCTCCTCTATTCGGGTTAAATGAAGTTTACTAAATCTAACATTAGGATCTCGTTATCACTTTCACCCGGAGAGCCCCTTATTACTAATGATCGTCTGCTGCACCAGAAGACCCTGAAGATACTCTCCGCTGTTAACCCGAGAACTTGTGTTCATCACGTTCGCAATTCACCTTCCACCGCAAACCCTTATGGATAACTACTTGCATTTGTTATTCTTACCTTCATCCCCAGTGGTCTTGTTATTACAAGATACCCTGAAAAACTCGTCGTTGTGTCGATAATCCCTTGAGCTTACTGCCTTGCTGTTCTTTGTCACCTGAATACCCCTATGGTTAATTGTTGCACTTATCGAGTATCCGCTCATCCCCAGTTGTTCATGAGTTTCACAAAAGTCTTCAAAATACTATTCGATCTTCCGAAAATCCTCTGGAGCCTTTGGCTCTTGAAATTCTTGCTTGACTCGCCTTTGTCTTTCAGCATATTCTGATGCAGACTGGGCTGGCAATCCGGATGACAGGCGATCCACGGGGGGTTATGCTGTCTTCTTTGGCTCTAACCTGATTGCCTAGAGTGCTCGGAAACAGGCTACTGTCTCGCGTAGCAGTACTGAGGCTGAGTATAAGGCTGTGGCCAATGCCACATCAGAGATTATCTGGGTACAGTCCTTGCTTCAGGAGTTAAGTATACCCCAATCACAGCCTCCTGTTCTTTGGTGTGATAACATCGGTGCTACATACCTTTCTGTAAATCCGGTATTCCATGCCCGAACAAAAGACATTGAAGTTGACTATCACTTTGTGCGTGAACGTGTCTCTCAGAAGCAACTACAGATCAAGTTTATTTCTTCCAAGGATCAACTTGCTGACATCTTCACCAAGCCATTGCCTTTGCCACAGTTTGAGACTTGCAGGCGCAATCTTACCCTTCTAGATTCATTAGAAAGTGGCTAAGATTGAGGGAGGGTGTTAGACTGTATTTACATGTGTATATTGTAACATTGTATACCACCTCATTATATATATATGTGATAGGCCACCCCTAGAGGGTTGTGCCGGTTCCCCCCAAAGCCTATTGTCTTACAGATGGCGACCGGTAAAGTTCTCACTCGGTCAGCTTGGATCCCTACTTCGCTCGCTCGCTCGCTTAGCTTTTCTTTTAGCCCATCCACTACTAGCACAGAAAAAGTTGACTGTCATGTTTTTTGTTTGAAGTTCATTAAATCGGAAGTTCATGTATTTTAAAAAAAGTTTGTGAGCTAAAACACATGATTTTTTTAAACAATGTTCATGAATTTAAATTATTTGAGGATTTCAAAATGTTCATGAATTTTAAAAAGGTGGGAAACTTTAAAAATGGTCATGAACTTCGAAAAATTAATGAGTTCTAAAAATGTTCAGCTTTTTAAATGTTCACAACTTTTAATAATTATTCATGAATTAAAATGTGGAGAAAAGAATCATAAAAAAGGCATGAAAAGGTTAAAAATATTAAAATTGATAAAAACACAAAAAAAACATAAACCACATGCAATATCTTCTCAAACCCAAAAAATCGACTGGCCCGGCGACACACACCCTTACAGGCGGGGCCCATAACATCCCCAACAGCTCTAGACACACCAGAATGATCCAAATCGGGAGCTTCTTATCTTAGTAGATGTCACTAGTATGCCCACGGATGAGGCATATCTTGGCTTTGCTAGCATTGCCTAACCACGGGAGTGGCTGTCGAACTCGTGTGGTTTGCATTTGTTTGTAATGTTGGTTAGACAGCGGCTCTAGCGCTATGATATGTTATGTGTTGCCTTTTACTTATCCTATATCAATAAAATGGGAAAACTTTTGCCTTATTTAAAAGTAGACATTGTCACCATAGTTTAAAGAAAAAACATTACAACGGAATGAGCGAGGCTGTGATCGATGGTTTTTCGGTTCAGCTGCATTTTGAAAAGGTAAGGATATCATGTAGACATCCTAGTAGATTGCCAAGACCAACAAATCGCTAGCCTAAATTTTGGTTGCACCACCCCAGTTTTCTCTGATTCGCCCAAATATTGCATGTCTGAACACAAAGTTTTTATCTGCTTCTTTCTAATGTCCGTTGACCATAACAGATTACACAAAGCATCAGAACCTTTATTTGTTAGACCGTTGGTTCGGTAGGTTTTCTAACCTATGGTCGACAAACCTACCACGTCCGAGTTTCCAACCTATGGTCAACATGCCAACCACGAGCATCACCAATAGTCTGCATGGCAAGTTTCCGTGAACCCGCCTCCAACACGACGATGATGTTGTTGATGTCGCCCCAACGAAGTGGATTAACAATTTTCATACATTTATTTATATATCTATACCACTATATATTATATGAATAATTTGGAATAACGACCATTGGATGAAGCCGATCCGATGGTAGACAGGTGACAAATGTGAGTGTTGTTAGTTGCCAAATCTCCTCGTTGCTGCACAATAGTCTACCACATGAAATATCTAGAAGATTGGATGGTTGGGCTTAAGTCTTATGGACATTTTGCATGAAACTTAAACACACTTCTATTTTGTTCTAGAGTCTTCCATACTATACTCTCCTAACTTCTTTTTCTGACAAAACTATCATTCATTTTTGCTTTGTGATTTGTTTTCTTTGTGTTCAAATCTACGAATGTACCCTCATAAATCATATCTATCTTTGCAGATGGAGAAGTAGCTATTCTTTTTATTTTCTATTGAAAACTGCAATAAGATACCCAAAAAGACACCTAAATAACACATGTTTGGTATATTTTACCCGAGTTTTGCAACTTATACTTCATGCATATGCCTCAAAATTTTCATTTTGCCTATTATAGTGCAGTGACAACATTGCCGATCTTTGGTTGTAATTTGATTATTTGAGCTCTCGAGTGCAATGAATCGTATAACTTGCTAACTTTTGCAAGTGGAGAGGACCTCAACAAGGAAATACACAACAACCGAAGTATCACGGGCATTGTGGTCAACAATCCCTGACCAAAGATTTTTGGCTTGTTCAAACCTCAAACTTCTAGGCACTCTACTCATCACTCGGGCCAACCGACACCATTTTAGAACCGTGCACAGATAGTCACAACAATGACAATACATTTGAGACCGGGATTCACGGATTTAACTCACCCAACTTTGTTGTGACTGACATGTGGGCCCTACAACAAGCTGACCCACACTTTGGTCTTACAAAGTTAGGTGAGGTTCCGTGAGTCAACTTTTATTTAAGGATTCCATGTGCATTCAAATAAGAAGAGTACAACTGGCCATGTATGCAACATTTTAGGACATGTGTAACCGGACAATTATAGAAGAAAATACCACCCAAAATAAAGAAAATAAAGTGCAATCCTTTGATTTTCCTACCATTTTCACCTTCCTGCAAATAATGCACGTTATGTGAAACTTAGTACTCCCTTCGCAGAGCTAACTATAACTCGTTGGCTATGGATCTCGGTAGGATCACCTGCCAACAAATGTCGATCGCCCCATACAATTTTTGTTGTTGGCTCTTTCGAATTGTCGGGGCTCTTTCTCTCCCATTGCGAGATATAACTAGGTCTCGCCTATCGGTAGGCCGGCCCAGTACTGTGGTTACTCTAGCTTGAGTTATTTTTCTTTTTATACTCTGTATTTTTCTTATCATTTTTCTGTTTTTCTTCGTTTCTTCACCGGTTTTCTATGGCCTTTTCCTACTTCTTTTTCTTTTTTTACTACACATGTCTAATTTTTTTCAACACAAATTGTACATTTTTAGTATACATGTGGAACATTTTTCTGACACACTTTGCACATTTTTTAAATACACAATTTACATTTTCTACAAATACATGTTTCGGGCATTCTTTCCAATACATGATAGAAAATTAAAATAAACGTTGAACATTTTTTAATGGTATTAATTTTTCTTAAACTACCAGAACATGTTTTACATTGTATAATTTTTTGAAAATTATTCCAATCATTTTTCTAAATTTGTGATTATATTTATTTAATACACCACGTATATTTTCTGAATGGTGCTTACAATTTTTTGTACAATGTGGATGATTGTTTACATAGTATAAAAAAATGGCGTAACACTTTTTTTCTGACATCGTATAAACATTTTCTTTAATGGCGCGAACATTTTTTCTAATGTTATTGACATTGTTAAAGGTTCTGCGATATTATTATTTTACATTGCATGAACATTTGATAAACAAGTATTTAACTTTTTAGGATTTAAATAAATTATCTACTCATTTCAGAAATAGAAATAAAAATAATAAGCCAAAAACATATGCTAGGGGCCAGCCCTCCCTCCTGTGATGGATTCTTTCATCTCGCTATAAGCGAAACAAAGCCCCTGCCCTTTTGAAATTCCCTTCTTCTATTTTTGCATGTATTGGGAAACAAAATGCGGGCCCGTTAAGATATGTAGAATGCAACAGAGCTTTTGCATGGATCGTGACAGGCGATCGATTGCTAGAAATCCGACAGAGAAGAAGAAATGTTTTCTGTCGACGCCAGCTTTTGAATTCGGTGCAAGCCTTTTATAGATAAAGAAGGCCAGAAGGGCGAATGCCTGTTTACGAAAACCTCACAGCCGGATGTGCACAACCACAAAGCATCGCCTACTAAGAAAAGAAGTACAACAACAAAGTTTTTCTTAAAAGGTAACAACGAACTTAACTCTCAGCGAACGAGAAATTCATGGGAAGATATTACGTTGTACAAGTCTCAACGGTGTGGGCAATCAATTCATTCATACGTGTCGGTGTCGGCGATCCGGAGCAGGACACCACAGAGCTCCCTGGGTTTGGAGCACATGGCCATGTGGTCGGCTCCGGCGATCTCCTCGGCCTCCGTGCCGGGGTTCAGGTCGACCATCCAGCGCTGCATCTCCTCGGAGTTTGAAGCGTCAGCCATGGCCACCACGTACACCTTGTTCACCGACCCGTAGTTGGCGTCGGTGAGCAGAACCTCGTCCTTCATCGTCGGGTCATCCAAGAACTGGCAGCCCGGTCTCACCAGCATCGTAGCCAGCGTATGATCCTGCATGCCGTACGTAAAACCATTGTCAGCATCGTAAATAACATTTTGTGACGGGAAAGAATGGGTTCCTGCTATTACCTCAGCTGAGCTTCGATCGTACAGCTTTGCTGCCAACAATTTTGGTGGCGCCCATGTGCCTGCCGACGCACGGCATGCACGCGGCCAGGAACACGGCCGCGGCGACCTTGCGCGGGAACATCTCCATGGCGAGCGCGATGTTGAGCCCGCCGAGGCTGTGCCCGACCAGGACGAGCCTCTCGCCGGCCGGTGCCGCGGCCACGGCGTCGAGCAGCGGCCGCGAGTAGTCCTCGAAGGATGGCACCTCGTCCATGCGCGCCGGGTGCGCGCCGGACGCGGCCATGTCGAGCGCGGTGACGCGGTGCCCGGCGGCGCGGAGCATCGGCACCAGCTTGTACCAGCACCACGCGCCGTGGCAGAGGCCGTGGACGAGGATGAAGTGCTTGCCGCTGCTGCTCCCCTCCATCGGGTTTCACCTCAGGCAAGAGTTCGACTGGCTATGCCGCCGGCGGCGAGCGGCTGGCAGATATCTTTGCCGAGGGTATCTAACCAGCATCAGCCCATGCACATGGCAATCAGTTTTCAGTCAAAGCGAAAGCAGATTTGGATACGGAAGCCGATGGAGTCATCAGTCCACCTTACAATTCTGTCCGCATTTCCTTCAAAAAATACTCCACTTAGTTTATAGATTGGCACGTGATGATGTTGTGGTGGCCTTTTTACGATCTTTTGCTTGAGAATATTTTGAAACTTTATGCTAAATGAACACGCGAGTTTCAGAATTCGAGGTGTTTTCAATCAATCCAAATGCAACAAATATGAAGGTGGGACTTCCTTTGTCGATCGTCTCAGATGGAAGCAAACGATTTGTCTTAGCCCGTTGAATCAAGATTGAATCACTGACATAACCACATAAACACGCCAGCTTTCGTATTTGTTGGTGATCTGGCCGCACTCTCTTCTGGTCGTTCTCAGTTAAATCTCTATATTCTAAGCTTATTGATGGATCCCCTACTAGCAGATTTTTTTCGGGTTTGGAGGGCCCGGATCCCCTGAAAATTAAGATATTCCTGTGGCAAGCTATTAGGGGTCGTTTGCCTGCGGCAGACCAAATTCGCAAAAGGAATGGCCCGGGATCGGAGTTTTGCACCCTTTGTGGTGCAGTGGAGAATACGAAACACATTATTTTCAATTGTGTGCTCACTAAGCTGATTTGGAGTTGTGTTAGAGAGTGGCTCCAGGTCTCATGGGACCCATCCTCCTTCTATGAGCTTCGGGCCCTTGCTAACTCCCTGACAGGCGCTACCAAACGAGTCTTTTGGGTTGGTTTGGGAGCAGTCTGCTGGTCCCTTTGGACGACTAGAAACAAGTTTACCATTGAACATGTGTTTCCTGCTAAACCTGCTGACTGCTTATTTAAATTGTGTGCTCTCTTGCAGCAGTGGAAATCATTGACTAAGGCGGAGGACCAGGATGCTCTGAAAATCTGCTGATCTCTAAAGTCCGGGCATCGGCGTCTTCTCTTTGCAGACACGAGCAGGATGCCTAGCTGGTTTTGCGCTCTCTTTGCCCAATTGGTCTTGGGGTTGACCTTTATCCGGCTTGTGTGCCGTGTGCTGGCTAGGGTGCCATCTATCTCTCTAACTTTCATTTCGGATGGGCTCATGTTTGTGGTTCATCCCGTTTGTCTGTCTGGTTGATCATGTATGTTGCTACTCTGCCTTATGGCTTTATCTATGAAGTTAAACGCATACCTTTTCTTTAAAAAAATAAAAAAAAACACGCCAGCCTCATTACGGAAGATCATACCCACACCAGCTGAACCGTCTTCTGTAAATGAGCCGTCTGTGTAGTGGTCCGTAGCAAACGTGCCACCAAATATCACCTCAACTCAAGTCATCAAGGATGATTTATTAGAGTTGTATCGAATATTATTGTACAAGATAGGTAACAGCTGGACTTGGAGTGGTACGGTGTGTAGACATGATATGGAGTCGTACGGTGTGTAGACAGGATATGGAGTCACGTCCAAGTAGGACACTTGTATCCTAGACCTCTTATATAATGAGGGGGTAGACACACGATGTAACGTATAACAACATAATAGCACAAACATGCGGCGTGTGCCGGCGGCCGGGGTGCGGTATTGTGACGGTGTCACGGGGAGGAGCGCCTATAGTCAGCCCCGGAGATGTAGCCATATCGGTGAATCTCGTTAACAAATCTTGGTGTCATGGCTCGTGTGATTGCTTGGTCCTCGGTACATCAGTTATGTGCCTCATATTTACTCTAACAAGTGATATCTAACATGACTAATTGTAGGTCCAGGAGTTGCCCACGCAAACCGCTTCGCTCTGTTCCAGACAACACAAGCGGCAGATCCTGCCCTTTCTTTGAACGCCAGTGGGACGCAGATCTGGCCTCGGCCTCTTCTTCATCACAGCAATGTCCAATCCGGCGACCACGCTGAGTCGATGGTCTCGTCTGCTTGCCGTTCATTCGGACCGGTAGGCGTTATGCTTCTTGTGTCTGGCGGTTGTCGTCTCTCATGGTGACGTCGACAAGTGGGGCAAATTGATGTTGGTACATGGTTAGTGGCACGACGGCTGCAGATTTGGCGTTCTTCCCCGGCAACAATGGCGGAATGCGCCAGATCTGGATCCAGATTGACATTAGGAACATCTTCAGTCGACATGCCACATCGTCAAGCAGGCCCAAGCCCATGGGGGTGCAACCTACGCACCCGCACAGGGCCCATAGCTTTCGGGGGGCCCAGATTTTTTTTCATGCAGTACAGCTACTAGGCTCAGCCTAATTGGTTGAAACACTCCTTCATAATGGGCCTTTTGCCCTCTGGGCCACTGCGTGTCTGAAGCACTAAAGCAGGCCCTCGATCGTCTCCTGTCCAGCGCATCATCGCCTCCAGCCTCCACCGATTGACACAATCCAGGAGCGACCCGTCTCTTTGTTTCTTCCTTCGGCAACCATCGACGCATATTTGATCGCGATTCTTGTGTCCAGTGAGGGATCCAGACGATGGAGAACCAACGAACTAGGAAGGCAGGAATCGCTAGTGAGAGATCGAGACGAGAGATTCTTCTTATCTTCTGTCTGCCGGCAGGTATAGTTCGTGTTGAAGCCATCTCCAATTTCTCAAGTGTCGTCGTTCGTCGATGACCGGCGATCCTGTGAGGCTTTGAGTGTTAATTTTGATTTCTGCCTACTATTTAGTTTTGCTAAAACCTTGTTACTAATTTTGTTCTTTTCATATATATTAGGTGTCAAGATCCAAGTCAGGTCTTCACTTAGAAAACATGAATAGCTTACCCAAAGCGTAAGAAGAAACAAAAAAAACAGTGGTTTAACTTAGAAAACATGTATTGGACGAAGATCGATTAAGAGGATATTATGGAATATTTTATTGCAAATCTTTTCTTTTAATATTATTTTGAAATATATTTAAATCAAACAAATGATTTTTTAAATTATCCGTATCTTTTAAACCGTAAAACAAATGATTTTCTAAATTATCTGTATCTTTTAAAACGTAACTTTGATTTTAACATATTATATATGAAATTTTATTAGAAAAATGTGTGGAATCTAAATATTATGTTAATTTTACCTGTTAAATATTTTTAAAATATTGTTTTGAAAGCAAACTTATAATTTCTAGCGCAAGATCCGTTTTTCTTTCGTACCGGCAGCGATCCGGATTGCAAATAAGCACCCCAGTATAACCATATAGGCAAAAGAAAACATCAATAACTACACATGCATACCTCTAAAAAATGTCGCAGGGAAAAACAACATATTTCTCATCGCGAGAATGAGAGAGAGAGAGAGAGAGAGAGAGGCGCCTTAGGATTAACCATATTCAAACACGTTTTTTTGTTGTTTTGTGTGAACACCGAGGCCATCGCCGGTGAGGGTGAGAAGGAGGATAAGCGGCAACACAAATATGATGCCTCGCAAATATAAAGGAGATGGACCTATTGAGTGATGGTTGTTGGGTTAAGAGTGTGTGTTATGTTCTTTTTCCCGTTGCAACGCACGGGCTCTTTTGCTAGTAATACTAAAAGAATGATGTTGTTTAAGCAAAGACTATACAACCAAGAATAGATACTAGCTGATTTTTTTATTGGTATGTAAGACATTATATTATGATACTTATATTATTATAGTTATATTTATGTAGTACTACCTCCAATCCAAAATAATCTCAACAAGTTCAGTACAAAACTGAGACACTTATTTTGGATTGGAGGGAGTAGTTTTTTTAAGCGAGATAAGGCCAACTTTAGTATTTGAGATCGGAAAGAACAAATGATCAAACTGTACTCTTTGCATTAGATGAAGTGCTATATGTAGCACTGGAGCAGGCGTTTACAAGGGGGCGTCGGTTTGGATGGAATTGATGCAACGATTGCAGAAAGCAAGCGCCGTTACAAGAAGGGATTAATCCCTTTAATTAATATGTTAATTAATCTTAACACTCCCCCTAATCTTGAAAGAGTCCTGAAAGAGTCTCCTCCAAAAACCATGTGGGAAAAATATGAGGAGAAAAGTGTTTGATATGTTGCTAAAACTCCTTCAAACCCAGTGGAAAAAAAAGAAGAAAATGATGCAACATATAATGGTTATTGTCTCTTTTAACTCAATACGAGAAAACTCATAGAGTTTGGAGAACAATAAATATGCCATATATACTTTCCAAAAAAACAGCGGGGAAACAGGAAGTATGACATATGATCTCAGGTTGATATTACCTCATTAAAAACCTTTATGAGAACATGTAAAGTAAACTCATGAAGGGAAAAGGAGTATATATAATATGATGCTTTGAACGGGAACAATTCATAAAGGTACTCCCCTTAGATTCTTGCAAATTTTGAAGCCGTCACATACCAACCCCATGAACATATTTTTAGAATGTAGAAGTTGGTAGAGAGTTGGTGAACAGATCAAACGCATGATGACTTGCAAGATGAGCAATATAGTGATATTGCTTACCATGTAACATGTTTGCATCCGTGCAACACAAGCAACATTATCATTGAGATAATGATTGGTGGATGTAGCCACTAAGGTCTGATTTGAAGACTTTCATGGGATGGCTATCACACCTAGTAAAAACACAAAGCTTGTCACGATCTGACATAGTAGGGATCTGATCGATGTATCCAATTATATTGGTATCCAGATTTCTCTAAAAATGAAAGATTAGGACAAGATGTTTGATACACTGGTGATATCGAAGGATATTCTTGAGCCTCAACCAATTGTTTTTGGTGGATCCAATGCATGCACTGTGATATGGAACCTTAGGTCCCAACATCATATTTCCATCTCCTCATGGTCTAGATGAATCTTTCTCTACATGTAGAAAACAAATAACCATGGAAATTGTGGATGGATAAGACTTGTCCACAATCAATTTCTCCAATATAATCTGGATATAGACAATATGATGTACCATAATGTATGAGTGAAGGTTCTCAAGGTTTTACCCAAATCCTTCATCTCAAATTCTGTCATTTGGATTATCACATGCTTAACATATAAGGGTAACCATCAGTTTAGGAGTAATCCTTGTGTGTAAGGAACTCACTATGTCGGTTGTACCAAATGTACCGACCATAATAAGCCATATGGTGACTTATTGATTTTACACAATGTATGTTGCGTTTTGCATTTTGATTCAGAAGTGAGATTCCATCAGGAACCATCTACATCTGAATCTAGTGATCCACATGGATATGTAATCACTACATCTATCAACTGCATAGAAAATTATTTTGTACTGCCAATAATATAAGTTATCAGAAAGAGATTCCACCTTTGGAGAATAGTTGGGTATCACCGTGAACCCTTATGCTACAATACTTGCTCTTTGTTTCACCACCTCGTTGTTCTCAATTCTGTTTCCAGAAGAAAACTGGTGTAGGTATTGCTTATGAATACCTTCCCATAATTGAGCAAGATTATTTCTACCTAGATTATACCCTTTGCTTGAGTTCAGTACGAGTGTTGGTCACACTTTTCCATGGCCATGATCTTTTGATATGAATCATTTGAAAGGTTTTTGCAATCTAGTTGAGAAATGTATGTCGAAATTTGTAGACTTCCAGTTATATGTTTCTCCAAAAATGATAAATCAATATAGTTTATGGGAATATCGTTACCCATGGCGACTGCCCGTGATTTTCCTATGTGGTTGAGTTGGGTATTCCGATGTCCCGATCATTGCGTGTACTATTGAGTCGGGTATTCCTATGTCCCGGTCATTGCGTGTCTGTCAATGTGAAGTTGACTTGCATTTACTGATTCAGAGGCCTTCATATCCTTGCTTGAAAGAAGTCGAATCCTGATGTACTTTTGCCATACATCTCCCTTTGTTGCTTTGAACGAGGAGTGGAGTGGTTTTTGTTGGTAACTTCACTCTTTCAGGCATATTTTTGCAGGATTGTAGGATTGTGTGACACCTTTATAGTCAGTAAATGAATCTGGCAGTTTATTTGCAATGTGTTGCAAATCTTCTGAACGCCAAGGTTCAGCTCTTTGAGTACGTGGATCTGAGGTAGAAATGTGTTGAACATTCCACTAATTTCCTAGCATCCTTTTTGGTACTTGAAATCTCCCCCTAATGCCTGGAAAAGTTCCTCGTTGAAACATATTGGCCTTGAATAGCTCCCCATGTGAGGGGCTTGAGGTATTGACGGTAATACAGTTATTCCTCACATAGATGCCAACTATATGTTGAGGGGCCAATGATGTATGTCAGGGAGGTGATATCCGTGTGTAACCGAATTACCGCAGATGTGAAATACTTGGTAGATTTCCACGTATCAAAGAGAGAAGGGGATAATATTATGCAGTTTGGTCATGAGCGTGTAAAACTGCATGACTACAACATAAAGTTGGTAAGTTGCAATTCCAAAGTAAAGATAATGCAATGATCTTAACTCTTTGGATAAAGTATTCTGCCAAACCATTTTGAGTCTAGACATATAGGGCAAAGTGCTAAACTTCAATCCTAAGGCCATAGTGAAGGCACGCAAGGAGAATTATGCAACATTGTATTTGATTTTGATTAAAATCGATGTTCGGGATAATGAGCCAATGGTTTTGTGTGGATAAAGCACACTTGAGACCATCATGTAGATGAGTCTTTTAGAACCATGTAATACCTGAATAGTCTAGTCAATGGTTGAGAAGAGCCACTTACCTCAACTTGATGCATTCAAGGAGTCTGAGTGGTTCAGCGTAGAATTTAAGGTGCGCGAACCTTAAAATTAGCTTCCCTATTTCACGTGTAGTGCACATAGAATAGCCATAAACCAATGGAATTGCTGATAGTTTTGGTTTCAACCCAATGTCTGTATGACCAAGGCGAATATGCCAAGTTTGTCATGTATAAGACATTTTGTAAAACTATCTTGTAAGCAACATGTGCTACGGGTTTTGTAGTATGTGTAGTACAATCATGATGATACATGGAGAATGTGCTTGCCATATCCATTGCATATGGTAAAGAGAAGATATTCCTAATAAGTTTCGCTATGGAAACTATTTTAATGGATATCTCCATAGTTCAATAGGGTACGAGTTGAACCAAGACACAGTAAAGCATCCTTGATGGTACTCGAGTACCCATAGGGATAGTAATGTGACTTGAGTTGAGTCAATAATTACATCAACATATCTAGAGATTTTTAAAATGTCTCATTCCTCTTAGTAAGAGTGGAAACATTTTAATTCCCTTAGGATAGAGTTTGTGATGCACATGCCCGCAAGACACATATCATCTTTTATCAAGTTGACCCCCATAGAAATCTATATCTAGACTTGAAGATGCTTAGTATGAAAATCTCTATCAGGTATATAAAATACATACATATGTATTTGTACCAAAGTGTTGATGCAATATATTGTGATGTACAATATATGATGATAACAATAGTTATGTTCTTATTAGAACATCAGAAATGGACATAAATTTTATTGACCACCCAGGAGATTGAGAGACTAGACGAAGTCTTCAAACATGTTAGTTGAGTCATATTCAACCGTCATGGTCTCCATGCCCAAAGGTTTTCGTGACTGCTGGATAGTCATGATGTCGCTAGGTCATGGAAAAACACCACGCAGACAATTGACTTCTTGTTGTTGTCAGGTTGGAGGTTGAAGTGAGATTCAAACCTTTGCCCTTGAGATTCTTTGCGTCCCAGGAATTGCTGATACAGAATAACCAGATGCTGAGATTTGGATCGATATAATGCCTTACGATTTATGAGGCAACATATTTTTCGGTTAGCGGTGTGACTCCAACTGGAGGTGAATCCTATGGTTCTTGGATTGCACACATTATCCCACGAGACACAAGAGCGATCATCATGTCCAAGGCCTAGGTAGGGCAGTGATGGCCATTGAGGGCGAATGTCTCAAATTCTCTAGCCATCAGTTACCAGAGATAATTAATTTGTACTAAGTAAATTAAAGACCATCATGGTTAGTATTGTGATTGAAAGTGCTAGTTATCGACTAGAGGGGGGTGAATAGGCCATTTTTATGAAAGTCTTCAAAACATGGGAGTTTCGAAGACAAATAGGAGAAACAACACTATTCGTATGCAGCGGAAGGTTGACTACACTAGACAAGCCATAGTCAAGTATTCAATGAAGTGAAAGCATGAAGACTATTAGCATCTAGGTAGTAAGGATCAGGGTGGAAGATAGTATGAAGCCAATCAGGACAAGTATTCAAACTGTGAAGTCAAACAGATTATGCAAGCAGGCAATGACTTCATGAAGACAAACTATAAGTAAAGAGAAGTGAGAGATAGAACCAGTAGCTTCAGGAAGACAGTGGTTTGTTCGACCAGTTCCAGTTGTTGTGACAACTGTACGTCTGGTTAGGGAGGCTGAGATTTAACTCAGAAGACCGCGTCTTCACCTTATTCCCCTTGAGCTAAGGACACCTAGTCCCCGCCCAATCGCTCTGGTAAGTCTTCAAGGTAGACTTCCAAACCTTCACAGACTTCATTCACCGGCAATCCACAATGACTCTTGGATGCTCAGAACGCGACGCCTAACCGGCTGGAGGATTCATAGTCCTCAAGTGTAACAAGTCTTCAGATCATGCGGACAGAAAGACTTCAGTGATGCCAAACACTCTCTGGGCTCTGGGTGGTTTGGGCTTTGTCCTTGCAAGGATTCTCTCTCTCAAAGGCTCCGGAGGTGGGTTGCTCTCAAACGACAAAATTCGTATCTAACTCTGAGCAGCCACCAATTTATGGTGTAGGGGGTGGGCTATTTATAGCCACTAGGCAACCCGACCTGATTTTTCCGAAATGACCCTTTGTCACTAAGGAACTGACACGTGTCGCAATGGTCAGATTTCAAACACACACGGCAACTTGACTTGGGCTACAAGTAAAGCTGACTTATCCAACTCTAGATAAGATTTGCTCTCATTGTCTTCGCTCGAAGACATAGGATTTGGTTGAGCATCACTTCAGTCACTCTGACTTTGTTCACTTGGACCCCACTTAACAGTGTGGTGGTTCCTATGACTCAACAAAGAAGAAAAGGAAACATTGAAACCACTAAGTCTTCGTGCTCCATAGTCTTCACTCAATGTCTTCTCATGTCATAGTCTTCAATGTGAATATCTTCACAGACCACCATTGTCTTTAATGTCTTCACATATTTTTAGGGGTCATCTCCGGTAGGTAAACCGAATCAATGAGGGACTACTACCTGTGTTATCCTGCAATTCTCACAAACACATTAGTCCCTCAACCAGGTTTGTCGTCAATACTCCAAAACCAACTAGGGGTGGCACTAGATTCACTTACAATCTCCCCCTTTTTGGTGATTGATGACAAACTGGTTGAAGTTTTCAACGGGGATAAAAGTATGTGAAATTGTAAAGGATTGAGGCATTGTCTTCATAAGTGGTAAAAAGGCTCACCCTGAAGATGTGCATATAAATGTTTTGCGTTGGAATGCAAATGCACATGGCAGGTTGTACTTGTGGAGATCCTCTTCACCATATGAAGACAATTCATCATGCATGAACACATATACAGGAAAATGACATGCATAATGAAAAATGGACGTCTACAGAATGAGTTCATGCGGGATTTATCATCGCATCACACAGAGTAGCAGAAAAAGTAGCAGACGACCATCGAGTTTAAGTGTTACAACTTAAAGAACCAAATGTATCAAAAACGAGAGTTGTAAACACTAGGCAAGAGTATAGCAACCACCCATATGGACCCGCTTGAAGACTATCAACATATGCTTCTCCCCCTTTTGTCAGTAAGGACCAAAAAGATTTAAAGACATAGTCGGTACTCGTTCCCATGAGGAGTAGGTGAAGCAGCAGGGTCGTCGTTGAGGTTTGGTGGTGCAGAAGAACTTGGGGCAGTGTCTACAGGCGTTGTGGTTGGAGCCGGTGAGGTAGCATCATCGGCTTCATCAATAACTCTGGCGCGAATAGTGGCTGCGGATGAAGAGTACTCTGAGTCTTCAAGAGATGGGGTTCGACGTAGAACAGCATTCCTTGGAGGAGTGGAGTCGAACTTGAATCTCTCAGTGAAGCCATCGTCTTGAAGATCGGCTTCAGCACTTAGCAATGTCAGACTCTTCCAGGACCTCCCACATGTTTCATGAGTGACAAAGGCATTCTTGGTAGCAAGATTGCGAATGCGATTAACATCCACCAAGAGGCTTTGCATTTGACGCTTGAGCCAGAAATGATGCTTGTCTTGCTTCTGATGCAATGCCACAAGAAGCTCTCGGTCATTTAGCACACGGGATCGCTTGCGTGTCCTTGGAGCACTTGTGCTCTCTGTGGCTTCAGTACGTGCACGACGAGTGTTGCCGGCCAATGGATAGACACGAGAAGCAGCTTGAACACCTTCAACATGTTGGGAAAAGCTCTGACAATCCACATTGTGAAGATATAGTGCTTCCTTGGCAGGCTCTGGGTATATGGCTTCAATGGACATATCAACCTCTGGTAAAAATATGAGATGATTACGAGCAGAGGGCTGATAGTCAATGGCAGAGTGGAGCTTGATCAGACGCATAATCCAAGGAGCATAGAATTTCAGACCAAAAATGTCAGACCCAGATGCAGCAAACTGTCTTATGAAGAAGTCCTGAGCATTGAAGCTTTTGCCATTCAGAATGTACAAGACCAATGTCTTCATTGCACCTTCAAGCTTCGCTGAGGAGGAATGCCCTTTGATGGGCCATAGAGTTCACCTAATAATGTGATAGATAGTGCGGGGCAGATACTCTAGGTCTTCAGCAAGAAATTCCTTGGGATACTCAGCATCCTGGGGCAGTGGCTTCATCATACTAAGCGTCTGGCTCATGTTGGGCTCTGGCTTCTGAAAGATGCTCTCGAATGCATCGCGGTGAAGCTGACAACCTGGTTCATACAGTTCGCCTGGAGTGGAGAGGCCGGTAAGCTCAATGAGATCAAAGGCTTTGGCTTCATGATGAACGTTTCCCGTCATCCACTCAAGGACCCATGTCGTTGTATCCCTGTTGTAGCCGCGAATGTGGAGGGTTGCATGGAATTGCAGTAGAATCTCTTCATTCCAATGTTCCTTGTCAGTGACAAACTCCAAAAGACCAGCATCACGAAAACAGTCTAGGGCTTCTTCAAGGCAGGGCAGACCAGCAATGGCTTCAGTGTCCAGACGCGTATGAGGAAATATGCGCTCCTGATTGTATAGAATACAGGAGTAATAGTTGCACTGCTGGTAGCTCCAGAACCGATCTGATGATATTCGTGGCTTGGAATATGGGTTCTTGCCAGAATTGAAGAAGGTGTTGTGTGCAATGAAGCCGTTGATATTGAAGGAGCCTGGTGCTGTTGCAGTACCTAGGAACCTTGGCAGCCTTGGTTTTGGCTTCTGAACCTGAGGCCTATGCTCCGCATGGTAGTCAAATTGTGGTCCAGGAGCAGGTGGAGGAACCTGAATTGGCCATCTGACTGGAACAAGTTCACCTTGATAAAATGCATGATCAATAGTGTGTGGCCTTGGTGGTGGTACCGGAGCAGAGGCATCAGCAGAGGCGTCGGGCTGCACATTGGTTGCTGGTGCAGCATTGGCTTCATCCACAGTGTTAGCTTGAGGCGCCACATTGGCTTCAGCCATGACAACATCATTGGCTTCAGTGGCGTTGTTAGTGGCCGCCTCAGTATTCTCAACCTCCACTTGTGTAGCTGGAGGGTCTGGCATAGATACATTCTCCTCGAGAACAACTTCTTGATTTGTGGGGGGTGTGGAAACATGTTCTTCTTGTCTTTCATCGGCTGCTGCAGCTGGAATCTCTTTAGAAGCATTAGCTTCGGGCACAGGAACCGTCACAGAAGGATTGTCTTCAGAAAACACTTGACATGCCACTGAGCTGGATTGGTGTGAATCCTCTCCCGTGATGGTCGTCATGGAGACCGAAGGCCTCAAGCCTTTGCGAAGCCGTTGAAACACGGGCGACGCTTTCGGTGATGGTGTGGTCTCCATGTAATTGTCGTCATTGACAATTGTACTGGTACCTTGCGTTGTTGTAGGATGAGGTGTACTTGGGGAGCCTTGAACTAGGGTAGCTAGTTGGGGGTGATCAGCCCATGAAGCATCCTGCGTGATTGGCACCAAAGGACGACCAATACTGATGAGTTCGTTGTTCGTGTGAACAGGCGATGATACTGTGGGGTTCTGAATCTGAGGAAGGACTTCATCATCGTCTACATTGTCTTGGGGACCAATGTCTTCAGTCACGATGGGATCGACGACTGGAACTTCATGTTCTTCAGGAGCCTCTATGGAAGCAGGCTCAGGTACAATCAACTAACGCTCTTGATTGTCGGATGGAGGGGGAGAATAAGCAATGGGTTCAACAACTAGGGGCTCTCTGGGAGCAGCCCGATCTTTCTTCCTGGTCTTTCTCTTCTTTGGGGTGGTGCATCATCAGTAGTGCACTTGATTTTGCGCTTTCTGGCTTCGGCTTTGGCTGCCTTGGTCTTCTGCTGATCTGAAGCCACTGTGGAGACCTTAGGCTTCGAGCCTGTCATGCTGGCAGGGAAGACAATGCGAGGTTCTTCCCGTCGTGTAGCATCAGTTGGGGCCACAGTAGACTTCTTCTTTTGCTTGGCAGCCATCTTGGGGTCAATACCAGGACGCCCAAGTGCCTTGCGCTTTTCAGCTTCGTTGTAAGTCAGAACACACTTGGCGGCAAGAGTTTTCATGCGCTCTCTTGAGCCTTTGGTTTCCTCACGTTTCTTGTGAAATGCCTCCTTGAGGTCATTGAGCATCACCTTGAATTTCTGGACATCAGCCACACTCAGCTTGGCCACATGCTTCTTGAACTGTTCCTTCTCAAAATCAATCTTGTGTTTCAGTTCAACAATTCGCTGGGCCAGAGCCAGCTCAGGAGCAATTGCGCCTTGGAAGGCGACACTGATGCCAATGCGAAGTTGAAGATCACCAAAGCTGAGATCTTGATTGTCGAACCATTCATCAATGAATTTTTGCAAGATATTCACATCAAAGAGGGGCAGATCATTGAAGATCTTTGCCTCTTGCTTGCTCTTGATTAGCTGCTCAAGAGCATCCTCACCAAATTCTTCATCTAAAGATAAATCAATGGCTTCAGATTCGTTCCTCAGAACGGCAGCTGGTGTCAGTTCTTGACTGTGTCTCTGAACAGGTTTCTTCTGTGGCTTCTCACGCTTCTTGGAGATGCGAGAGAGATCTTCAGAGGTGTTGCTTGGAGCAAGAGGGGCAGTTGCCAATGGCTTCACTCGAGAAGCCTTTGGTGCAGCAGTGGGTTTGGAAGCCTTAGCTTTCTTCTTCTTTGGCTTAGGAGTAGGAGCTGGAGCTTCATCTGTGTCAGCATCATCATCAGAATGATCCACCTTGGCACCTTGGACAGTTATGTGGGTGATGAGGCCATCAAGGTTGTAGAAGGGGCCGATCCTGTTCTGATTGGCTTCGCGGGTGCCATCATCCGTGGAGAGGACGGACCAGGGTTGAAGTCAAGTCCAAAATCTTTTTTGTTCTGCACAGCTGAGTCTTTGGCGAACTGGTAATTGCGCTTGAAGAGATAGTCCTCGCGACACCACAGCAGAGAAGAAGGATCAGCATTTTCTGGCTCTGGTCTGCGAACCATGCAAGGATAGAAGCCTTGCTCAATGGCTTCAGCTTGGGTTCTGGGTTGAAGATTTTTATACAGAATATCTCCCCAGGTTCGCTTGATGGCATTCTTCTCAGCATATTCTTGAGTGACAAATCGGTACTTAAACCATTCTTCAGCCCAGTATCTTCGGATCCATTGGATGCGATTCTTGCGACCAGTATAGGTTTCCTCAGGGTACGTTTTGTACAGCTCGTGCAAATCTAGAGGTAAATCCTTGGAAGTGTTCCCACGACGCTTTCTGCCACCCTTTCTTGCTGGTTTCTCAGTAGCCATGAAGCTTAACCTGAAAGGCTTCAGAACTTGCAAAGGCTTCTTGCGGCTAGTCAAACAAGAACTTGCTTCAGGTGAATTGATGTGACTCTGCAAGAATTCTGCAAATGAATGCAGACTATGAGAACCAAGGGATTCTCTCACGGACATGTACCTGTGACAGCATTAGAGATGCGAGGGAAGGGGAAGATGTCATATGCATTCTCAGAGGATTTTGAAGATAAATCAGTTTGAAGACATTGACCTCATAGCGCGAAGATATTCACTTATTTGATGTGAGTTGGTTCCAGAGTTGTACAAATCCAGGAAGAAGTACAAGTGAGGAATCTAACTTGCAATGAAGCATAAGTGAACATACTAGGCACATTATGAGATGCAGAGAGAGACAGATTCAACTTTGGAGATGTAGAAACTACTTTTGGTAAGGAAGGATGAATCTATCAGATCAAAAAGACAGTAAAAAGAGAGTTTTAATTACCACAGGAAGAACTGCTAGACGGAGGGGAAGTTGAGGCCAAGCAGTTCAATCTCTCGTGCCCTAACTTGGCGATGAGAGACAGCTACAGCGGCGGCGGAGAAGATGAGGTCCGCGGCCGGCGTGAGGACGGCGGCGGAGAAGTCGCGGCAGCTAAGTGCTTCATTGCCGGCGTCGTCGAGTGCTAGCGGTGGCGCTAGGGTTTTCGGGAGGTGGCGAGGTGGAAGAAAAATTTTGACCGCGATGGGATGTGCATTTATAAGGAAAGGGACAGCACAGAGTAATTACACAGGTGCCCCTGGCGGTTCACATCTGACGGACACGTGGCAAGCATGCAACACGTTTGGAGACGTTCCATGTTCCCATGCACGCCTGGATTGTCGGGGTGGTCGTTCCGAATTCTCCGGGTTTCAGGCAAATAGGATAAGGCATTAAAGACAGATGTAAATGTTTGTCAGATTGATTTCAGCTGACAAGGTCTCAATGAAGACAATAGACAGTTTTCAATAGAATGCATATGATTTGGACAGATAGAGTTGAGGTAGAAGCATAGATAGGTTAGGGTCCGATCACATTCACTTAGTTCAAAAGATTCAACACGAAGCCATAGCCATAAGTGAATGTTGTAGAGGACAGAACACAAGTAGTATGCAACTAGTTTAAGGCCAAATCAATCATATGAAGATAAATTTGAATACAAGTCAGAAATAAAGACAACTCAGTTATGAAGACTATGCAAACATAATGCCAAGAGAAGCACTTCAAACAAAAGTTTGGTAGTGGTGTTACCCACCGTATAGGAAGTATTAGACCCAGACACGGCGCACATTTATCGTGGCGCTCTGAAGTCAAATTTTGCATTAATGTATTCACACTTGGAATGTATGTCTTCATTGATTGAAGATATACGTTACTTCGTGTGTTGCACATCTAAGTCATCAAAATGCATAAGTGTTAGGATGTGTGTCCCATTCACAGGACATTTGAGGATTCCAAGATATTTAGCTCACACCACAACTTGCAAAACCTTTTCTCGTCCAAGGGCTTTGTGAAGATATCAGCCAATTGCTCTTCAGTGTTGACGTGGATGATATCAATGTCTTCCTTCATAACATGATCTCTGAGGAAGTGATGACGAATCTCAATATGCTTTGTCTTCGAGTGCTGAACTGGATTGTTGGCAATCTTGATGGCACTCTCATTGTCGCAGTAGAGAGGCACATTCTTCAGGTGTATACCATAGTCCTTGAGAGTTTGCTTTATCCAGAGAAGCTGAGCACAGCAAGATCCAGCAGCAATGTATTCGAATTCAGCAGTGGAGAGAGATACACAGTTCTGCTTCTTTGAAGACCAACAGATAAGTGATCGTCCTAGAAAGTGACATGTGCCTGATGTGGACTTGCGATCAACCTTGTCACCGGCATAATCAGCATCTGAGAATCCAACTAGATCAAACTCTGAGCCCTTTGGATACCATAATCCTAGTGTTGGGGTGTAAGCCAAATATCGAAGTATTCGCTTCATAGCTAAGTGATGTGATTCCTTTGGTGCCGCTTGGAATCGGGCACACATGCAAACACTAAGCATTATATCTGGCCTAGATGCACATAAATAAATCAAAGAACCAATCATGGAGCGGTATACCTTTTGGTCGAATTCTTTACCATTGTTGTCAGGACCCAGATGACTTTTGGTTGGCATTGGCGTCGTGTATCCTTTGCAGTCTTGCATTCCAAACTTCTTCAGGCAATCTTTGAGATATTTTTCTTGAGAGATGAAGATGCCATTGCGTTGCTGACGCATTTGGAGACCCAGAAAGAACTTCAGTTCACCCATCATGGACATCTGATATTGCTCTTGCATCATATGACCAAACTCATCATTGTATTTCTTGTTGGTGCAGCCAAAGATAATGTCATCCACATATATTTGGCACACAAACAGTTTACCGTCATAAGTCTTCGTGAAGAGAATAGGATCCAGTGAACCAGGTTTGAAGCCTTTGCTCTTGAGGAAGTCCTTGACCGTATCATACCAAGCGCGAGGGGCTTGTTTGAGGCCATACAGTGCCTTGTTGAGCTTGTACACCATATCAGGATGTTTTGGATCTTCAAATCCAGGAGGTTGTGCAACATATACTTCTTCTTCTATCTTTCCATTGAGAAAAGCACTCTTCACATCCATTTGATATAGGAGAATGTTGTGATGATTTGCATAGGCAAGCAGTATGTAAATAGCTTCAAGCCTTGCCATAGGAGCAAAAGTTTCATCAAAGTCAATCCCTTCCACTTGAGTGTAGCCTTGAGCAACTAGACGAGCTTTGTTTCTGACCACTTGACCATGTTCATCTTGCTTGTTGCAATATATCCATTTGGTGCCAATGATATTGTGCTTCCGAGGATCAGGACGCTTGACCAGTTCCCACACATTGTTCAACTCAAACTGTTGGAGCTCTTCTTGCATGGCTTGAATCCATTTAGGTTCCATGAAGGCTTCAGTCACTTTTGTGGGTTCTGAGATTGAGACGAATGCAAAGTGTCCACAGAAATGGGTGAGTTGTGTTGCTCTTTGTGTGGCTCTTGAACGAGTGAGTGGACCAGGTGCATTGAGGCTATCAATCATCTTCTCAATCTGTACTTCATTTGCAACACGAGGATGAGCAGGACGAAGATTTTGCTCTTGCTGATCATTGTCATCATTTGGGGAATTGTCTTCAGGCTGAGCATTGTCTTCAAATTGATCAGGTGTAGAAATGACAAGTTCCTCTTCAAACAGATTCTCAGAGGGTATGATTTTGCCAGTTCCCATTTGCTTGATTGGCTCGCTAAGGGATAACTCATCTAGCACATTTGGCAGGTGCTCTCTTTGCGAGCCGTTAGTCTCATCGAACCGCACATCCATAGTTTCAACCACTTTATAGTGAAAGAGGTTGAAGACTCTGTAGGAGTGTGAATCCTTTCCGTAACCAAGCATAAAACCTTCATGTGCTTTCGGTGCAAATTTTGAAGTGTGAAAAGGATCCTTGATCCAGCACCTAGCACCAAATACTCTAAGGTAACTTACGTTTGGATTCTTACCAGTTAGGAGCTCATAGGAAGTTTTCTTCAGAAGCTTGTGAAGATAAATACGGTTGATGACATGGCATGCAGTGTCAATGGTTTCAGGCCAGAACTTTCGTGGAGTCTTGTACTCATCAAGCATCGTTCGGGCCATCTCAATAAGAGTTCTGTCCTTGCGCTCGGCGATGCCATTCTGCTGAGGTGTGTAAGGAGCAGAGAACTCATGAGTGGTACCCATGGTATCCAGGTAGAGGTCGAGGTCGGTGTTCTTGAACTCAGTGTCGTTGTCGCTCTGATGTGCTTGATCTTGACACCGTAGTTCATCATGGCACGGTTGGCAAAGCGTCTGAAGACATCCTGCACTTCAGTCTTGTAGAGGATTATATGCACCCAAGTGTATCGAGAGTAATCATCAACAATGACGAAGCCATAGAGGCAGGCAGTAGCATTGAGAGTGGAATAGTGAGTAGGGCCAAATAAGTCCATGTGCAGCAGCTCGAAGGGTTGAGACGTGATCATGATAGTCTTCGAGGGATGCTTGGCTCTTGTCATCTTTCCGGCTTCGCAGGCGCCACACAAATGATCCTTCTTGAACTTGATGCCTTCGATGCCCACAACATGCTTCTTCTTCACGAGAGTGTGCAAGTTCCTCATGCCAGCATGCCCTAGCCTTCGATGCCAAAGCCAGCATTCTGAAGCTTTTGCTAGAAGACATACGGCCATCTATGGACCTGCTGAGAAATCTACCATATACAGATCATCTTTTCGATATCCTTCAAAGACTAGAGACTTGTCAGATTCCATCAGTACAAGGCAGCGATATTTTCCAAATAGCACAATCATATTTAACTCACAAAGCATTGAGATAGACATTAAGTTGAAACCAAGGGATTCAACAAGCATCACTTTATCCATGTGTTGATCCTTTGATATTGCAACTCTACCTAGACCCAATACCTTGCTTTTACCAGTGTCAGCAAATGCGATGTGGCTCTTGTCTGATGGACGCAACGTTGAATCCATCAAAATACTTCGATCTCCAGTCATGTGATTAGTGCATCCACTGTCCATAATCCATTCTGAAGCACAAGGTGTCATAGCCTACAGTGCAGTTTGGGGGATAGGCTTCACCAAGAGAGTTGTGAAGCAGAAACATTTGACGAACAAGTGGAACATGGAAATTCAAGTCTTGGTTAGGATAGACAGGATGAGTATCAAGAAAATCTGAAGTGAAATACATAGTAAGACTATTTGGGCATTTTATCTTGCATCCCACAAGACGTTTAAGGTCCCCAGCAGCAGTTTTGGACACCATTGATTTTCGGCTGGAGACCTTACCCTGCAAAGAGATTTAAGTTTTCTTAACCACCCACATCTTCAGGGGTGGCTTAGAAGCAATGAGTCTAAGTGCAGCATCTGGGAATTTTGGCTTCTGAGCCCTAGTAAATAGCCTTGCAGGGGGTGAATAATACTCATGTGAATAAGCAGAAAAGTTCTTGGTTCTATGAACATAGCGGTTCAATGAAACACGCTCATATTCATGGGTCTGAGTATGATTTCCCTGCAAAATATTGACGTTAGGGTGACTCGTATGATCCACGGTCTGTATGAAGCCTTAGGACCATATGAAGCCTTTGGTATGGGGTTTGTCTTCTTCACAGGTGGTGTCATGGTGACATTCACAGGAAGATTCTCAAGAGCACTTTTAGGTACCCATATCTTCTTCATAGGTGGTCCATTCCTGCAGTTAGTACCAATATACCTGGCAAACACTTCATCATTCTGATTTTTAAACAGTTTATAGTTTGCATCAAAGGATTCGTCAATGATAATAGGGTTAGCGCAAGTGAAACCAGATAAGGTGGATGGATCTACTGAAGGTTCCTTCGCAGCAACCCATGTGGTTTTTGGTGTACTGCTCAGGCTTCCAGTACGACCCATCAACATTCATTTTCCTCTCGAACCCAATACCCTCTTTTCTAGGGTTTCGGTTCAGAATCTGCTTTTTGAGGACATCACATAATGTCCGATGCCCTTTGAGGCTTTTGTACATCCCTGTCTCAATCAGTGTCTTCAACCTGGCATTCTCATCAGCAATAGTAGTGGTATCCTCAACAGAGGGGTTAGTTACCACATCAGCAGTTGAAGATATTGCAACAGGAGCAGTAGAACATCCAGCAACAGAAACAGCGTTATCACGCTCAATGCATTTTAAACATGGTGGTTCAAATCCTTCCTGAGCGGGACTGGTCTGTTGAGCGCGAAGTGACTCGTTCTCCTTTTGAAGATCTTCATGATCCGATCTCAATTTCTCAAGTTCCTCCTTACTTTGAAGATAATCGTAGGAAAGCTTTCCATGAGATGTTGAGAGGGTTTCATGACGACCTTCAAGTTCCTGGTACTTAATATGAAGATTTTTTATGTCTTCAATTAAGGACTGAGTCTTAGTCATTTCCGCGTCCAACAGGTCATCGCTTTTGTCTAACAGTTTTTGAATATGTTCCATAGCTTTCTGTTGTTCAGTTGCAATTTTAGCAAGTTTTTTGTAGCTAGGTTTGGAATCAACAGCGGTTACCTCGACACTACGAGCCATGAGGCAGTAGTTTTGATCTGATGGATCTGGTTCGAAGGACATCATTTTAAGAGATTCTTTGAACTCGCAAAACCATGGATCTTGACGGGTTCGATGACCTTCATAGACATCAGAAATCCGGTCCCAGATAAGCTTCGCATTACAAAGATGCTTGACGCGCCTGAACTCGTCAATGGACAGACATGAGCATATAATATCCTTAGCCGTGATATCCAAACGAGTGTGTTTTCGAATGTCGTCAGCATTTGCCATCTTGCATAAATCTGTGAGACCAATTTCTATGACAGTCCACAGTTCACTGTTCATGGCGAGAAGGCGCTTCTTCATCATTACTTTCCATTTTGGATAATCTTGTTCACTGGCAATCCACAGTTCATTGTTCATGGTAGACTTCCAAACCTTCACAGACTTCGTTCACCGGCAATCCACAATGACTCTTGGATGCTCAGAACGCGACGCCTAACCGGCTGGAGGATCCACAGTCCTCAAGTGTAACAAGTCTTCAGATCATGCGGACAGAAAGACTTCAATGATGCCAAACACTCTCTGGGCTCTGGGTGGTTTGGGCTTTGTCCTTGCAAGGATTCTCTCTCTCAAAGGCTTCGGAGGTGGGTTGCTCTCAAACGACAAAAGTTGTATCTAACTTTGAGCAGCCACCAATTTATGGTGTAGGGGGTGGGCTATTTATAGCCACTGGGAAACCCAACCTGATTTGTCCGAAATGACCCTGGGTCATTAAGGAACTGACACGTGTCGCAACGGTCAGATTTCAAACACACGCGGCGACCTGACTTGGGCTACAAGTAAAGCTGACTTATCCGACTCTGGATAAGATTTGCTCTCATTGTCTTCGCTCGAAGACATAGGATTTGGTTGAGCATCACTTCAGTCACTCTGACTTTGTTCACTTGGACCCCACTTAACAGTGTGGTGGTTCCTATGACTCAACAAAGAAGAAAAGGAAACAACGAAACCACTAAGTCTTCGTGCTCCATAGTCTTCACTCAATGTCTTCTCATGTCATAGTCTTCAATGTGAATATCTTCACAGACCACCATTGTCTTTAATGTTTTCACAAATTTTTAGGGGTCATCTCCGGTAGGTAAACCGAATCAATGAGGGACTACTACCTGTGTTATCCTGCAATTCTCACAAACACATTAGTCCCTCAACCAGGTTTGTCGTCAATACTCCAAAACTGACTAGGGGTGGCACTAGATGAACTTATAGTGATGAACTTAGCAAAATCAATGGAAATTTCAAGAAGTTGGCTTGAAACCATTATTGTGAAACTCAAATTGCTAAGTATGACACCTTAAAGATAATCCCCAAAATGGAGTAGATCTCCAGCATAGGGAGTATAATCTGATGAAATCAGTAGATACTCATTCCTAATGCCTTATGTCATGACTTAGTAAAATGTGTAGGAGAGCACTTTGTAAAGCAATCATAATGTCGAAATGACAAAATGTAGGCTTTAATAGTAGTCACTGATAATCTGCGTAGGCAGTAGATCTACATGAGTACCTTGTGATCCCAATAGTATAATGCTTTTGAAGAAAATCACTTTGGATTTTGCATATCAATTCTTGCTCGTATTAAGCTAAAAAGCTCAATTAAGATGAAATGATTTTGATCTGCAAGAAAATTTGAAAAATCTCAATTGCAAATTGTGGGTGTATAATTTCAACATGTAGGACATGGAAATATATCACATCACACATATGTTCTGGAATACAAGGTACTATACAGAAACGTAGTATTTAAGACATACTAGAAATAACGAGGGCTAAAAATGCAAATACTAATAAATAGTACTATTGTTAGTAAAAACAGAGATAAAACGAATTCCGACCCAGGCGGCCAATCGGCCCACAGTCCAGCGAAGGGGGAAGGGGGCAGCAGGAGGTCGCCCCGGGTGCCTGGGCCTGGGCCTCCACGGCCTAGGGCCAGCCCAACAACCCTCGCACCGAGTAAAGGAGGCGGTTAGGGTTGGGGATCAACTGATCCCAAATATATCCACTCCGGTGCACTACAGACGAACCCTCCACGTCGAAAGGGGAGACGACGACGACGCGTGCACTCTGCCGGAGGCGGATGAGGGCCAAGGCCGCGAGCACCGTCTCGGGCTCCACATGCATCCTTGGCAGGCTCGGGCCGACGACGAGCCAACCCGTGGTTTACCGGGGCATCATTGTGGCCTCCAGGAGCAGTGGCCACGTCCAATGGTGTGTCCTCCAGTACTGGCGCGCCGGCTAGAGTTGGCAACTGCATGGGCCGAAGCACTTCGCACCATCTCTGGCATGGGTTGGGCGATGCGCACGTCGGGCCATCATCCTCGTCGGGCGCCACATCCGCAGCTTGGGTACGATCGGCTGGCGCCGGTACCGGCAACAATTCACACCACCACAGTCCAGTGCCGGATGCGGAGGCGGGGCTCCGAGTCTGGGGGCATGCAGGCGTGACGGGTCACCCAACGGCGTCGCTGCCCCACCGACTTCTGGCGGCGACGAGCGACGAGGCAGCAATGACGGCCATCATTGCAGATGAGGCGGAGGGAAAAGGAGACGGGGCCGGACATTACCGACGAGTGCTCACTCCCTTCCTCGTTTTTGCGCTCTCTTTGGTAAAACTTAGTTTGAGATCTAAAAGAACAAATCAAACGACTCTTTGCATTAATCTTCATTTAGCACTAGAACAGGCGTTTACAAGGGGGCATTGGTTCGGACGGAAAAGAGAAAGCAATCACCGTTATAAGCAGGGATTAATCCCTTTAATTACTACTCCCTCTGTCCGGAATTACTTGTCGCATAAATGAATGTATATACAATTAAAATACCATTTCAACGACAAGTATTTTCAAACGAAGGGAGTATGTCATTAGAACTTCACACGGGGCCTCCAATTTTGCCAGCTCGATCACACGCCCTCGGCCTGGATTTTGGCTTGCTGTGCGTCTTGACAACCATGGTGATTGGCAGCTATTTCAAATTGGATTGGTTTTGTAATACTTTAGCGGTTTGGCTAGAACTCAGCTAGTTGAGTTTTTAGTTTGGCATCATTCACCATGTCAGCCGCTGGATGTACCAGGCAGTGATTCGCTCTTTCCTAGTTGTCCAGCGTTGTGACAGCTCGGTTTCGTTTTTCTTTTCATGTTGGTTTTTTTTGAGGGATTTTTTTCCATGGTGGCATGTCACGGCCCGTCAACTGTGTTGAGCTAATTGTGTGTATCAGGCCACGTAGACATTTTTGTGCTTTGTTGTGTTATTTTAGCGCTTGTTGGTCTTCACTCTTTAGCATTTTTTTCACTATTTTATTTTATTTTCTATTTTTCATTTTCTATAATTTTCATTTCATTTTATTTTTTCCTTGTTTCTTTATTTAATGTTATTTTTGTCGGTTTTCAGATTTTTATTCTAATGACATCGAAAGCTAAGGCTTCCTTTTGGCCAAAAGTATTTTTTTCCTGCAAGACTTTTGTTAAAACTATATGAGTTTTAAATGGTGTCTCAACTATAAGGCTTAGAAAATGATTTACAACACCAGGTTTTCAAATATTGTCGCAACGCGAGCTTTCAAGTCAGCGGTTGCAACTGCAAGTTTTCTAGTCCGGTCGCAACGACGAGTGTTCAAATAGGGTAGCAACTGAAAGTTTTCAAGTTGAGTCATAACTATAACTTTTCAAATGGGATCACAAGCGAAAGCATTCAAAGAGGGTCTTAAATCAAGTTTTTATATGAAGTCGCAACAACAAGTTTACAAGTCGGGTCATAACTATAAGTTTTTAAGTCAGATCGCAACTGCATGTTCATCAAAAGGAGCCGCAATTGCATGCTTATAAGTCGGGTCGCAACTTCATGTTTTTCAAGAAGCGCCGCAATTGGGTGCTTTTCAAAAAGGGCCGCAGCTCCATGTTTTCAAGGAGGGCGCAACTACATGTTTTTCAAGAGGGATCGCAACTGCATGTTTTTAAGGTGGTGTCGCAACTGCATGTTTTTAAGGTGGGGTCGCAACTGTATGTTTTTCAAGATGGACCGCAACTGCATGTTTTCAAGAGGGTGTCGCAACTACATGTTTTTCATGGCAGATCAAAACTGCAGGTTTTCAAGAAGGGGCCGCAACTGCATGTTTTTCAAGAGGGGACGCAACTGCATGTTTTTAAGGCG
>NC_041385.1:765922382-765926072 GCF_002162155.2 Triticum dicoccoides
AACTACATGTTTTTCATGGCAGATCAAAACTGCAGGTTTTCAAGAAGGGGCCGCAACTGCATGTTTTTCAAGAGGGGGCGCAACTGCATGTTTTTAAGGCAGGGTTGCAACTGCATGTTTTTTAAGACGGTGTCGCAACTGCATGTTTTCAAGATGGGACGCAATTGCATGTTTTCAAGAGGGGGTCGCAACTGCATGTTTTGCAAGGCAAATCGAAACTGCATGTTTTCAAGAGAGGGCCGCAACTGCCTGTTTTTTAAGGCAGATCAAAATTGTATGTTTTTAATGCGGCCACAACTGCATGTTTTCAAGGTGGGATCGCAATTGCATGTTTTTCAATAGGGGGTGCAATAATAAGTTTTTAAATAGGGTCGCAACTGCATGTTTTCAAAGCATGTTGCAACTGCATGTATTTCAAGAGGATCGCAAGTGCATATTTTCAAGGCATGTTGCAACTGCATGTATTTCAAGGGGGTTCGCAAGTGCATGCTTTCAATAATTTAGTTTTTTTCTTTTTTCATTTTCATTTTACTTTTTAAAATATCATGGGGTTTTTTAAAAAGGCTCTGTACATTTTCGAGAACTTGTGGTTTTTCCCAAATACATGATTTAGAAAAATCATGGACTTTTTCACATTTATGATTTATAAAGTTCACTAACATTTTTTTGAATTCATGAACATTTTAATATTTGATGAATACTTGTCAAATATGCGAACATTTTAAAATCGGCAAAAAAAATTCATAATAAAAAATCACATGGTTTATGGGGAAATGGAACGACGAAAATTGACATAATTCTATTATTGTACTTGCGGCACCATTTTTGCTAACATATTGTAGCGAAATGGACAAAAAGTCATGGTTAATTAGTTTGTGGTGTTAATTTTTCCTACAAGTTTTGACGTAGCTTCATCGTCCCTACAACAACTAGTAGTTCTGCTCCTATTCAGCGTCACAATAACAACAAATAGTTCTACTCAAGCCACTTGCTGCACAACACGAAAGTTACTACTAAGCTAAGGAAAGACAAGAAAACGCATTAGGCCAGCCCAAAAACAAAAAGAAATGGGGTACAACTAGGATGACATCAGCTGAGGTGAATGAGGGACTACAAAAAAAAACTGAGGTGAATGAGACCATAGTTATGTCCCAGCTAGATGAGTTCTAGCCAATCCCATACTTTAGTGTGGAGTTTTTCCTGTAAAGTTTCCTAAACATCTATGTTTCAGTATATCCACATTTCTGTGTGCAATTGTATCTTCCAACTCGTGCCCTAATGAACTCGAAACTTATGACAGAGAAAATTTTCTACCGTTGTTTACGTAGTAATTAGAGACTCTAAATCCGACTATCGCTGTTGAGAACCACAGCGTATCACTGAATTACAATCTCTACATCTATCTGTGTTTGGATTTGGTTAGCACACGGATTACCCCTAAACTCTTTCAACAACACCTATGCAATCCCCGCCTAAAACAAAAACTGCCTCGACAGGTGGGCTGCACCTTCACCGGCTTCGGCGAGTTGATTGCTCTCCACAGCAGCCCATTGCTTTATCCAAGGTAAGTCGTCCCTCTGGAGTGCCATTTGCAGGAGTACCCCTCTGGAGTGCCATTTGCAGGAGTACCCGACAATATAAAATTTGTTGGTCATCAAACGATGCATTCTTCGTCAGTCGTTTGATGCCAATTTGACATTCAGAATGAGTGTACAACAATTGTCCTCTTCATAATGTCAGCTACACAGTAAAAAAAATCAAAAAAAATTAACACAGGGCGTGATTGACGGGCTAACCACAAAAAAGATAATTAACCTAAAAATTCCCACAATAATTAGAAATATCTAACCATTGATTTAATAGACCTTCTTTTTATTAATAAACCATAGTCGTTGGATTGGTAGCCTGGTGGACCTCCTCACGCATATCCATCCAGGAAAGAAAACCCACCCCTTATGTATCCATCTAGGAAAGAAAAAGAAAGGCCATCCAGGAAACAAAACCTTTACATATCCATCTAGGAAACAAATAAAGAAGGGCCACCCCCTCACGCAGGTACATATCTGTACCTACCCCTTAAGCGTATGCATCTATGGGAAGAAAATAGAAGGAAAACTCTCCTCTTCTCGCATCTTCTTTTCCTCCCATCAGCCAAGAATTCCTCAGCGTGGACATTGCCTTGCGGTTCCACTGTCTCCATGACGAGGAGAAGTTCACGCAGAATGCGTCGGCCAATATATCCTGGGACAGGACATTGCGGTGCAATTCCAGTGTCTTCCACGACCAGGACACAGCCATGATGAGGGCGCGGATAATGGCTCGGCTACAGGTTCAAGCGCCTTTCATGACGAAGACGCACGGCTTCCCTTCGATACATATCAGGAGGCGCTCATGGCCGGGGATGTGGATGTACAGTTCCAGGACCTTTAACCACGTGGAGACATCAAGCGCATCAAGCATGGCAGGAGTACGTTCCAAGTTTTCATGGGTACGTAGTGGAATTGCTTGGATTGGAGCTCGCTTCGCTTATGTCCTCCGGACTAACTAGAAAATCAGTAATCCCGTTAGTGAGTACATGCTTATGCACGGGGCTGTCACCTGTAGTGTTGTCCTGGTCACCCTCGGCCGCTGGTCAACCAGCCTCTACCACGATTAGTCTCAGGTTTCAAACTTGCTCATGCATACAACCCAGCAAGGAGCTAGGTACATGATCGATTAAAGACATGCATCGCAGTAGCAACGAGATGGAGGACGACATGCCTAATCCACAAAATCCATAGCTAAGCACTGCCACGTGATATATATCTAGGTACATATTCATTTTTTACTACTCCAGGTACACCATCTGTATAATGCAAGACATCGTCTAGATTTACGGACCAAGGCTGCAAATTGTATTATGATGTATAGATTTGTGGTGTACACGAAAAGAGGGCAATGGTCCAGGCCAGGTCAGCCCATTAGTCCCGGTTCAATCCAGAACCGGGACCAATTGAGGCATTGAACCCGGTTCGTTAGCCCCGGGGGCCGGCCGGGCCACCTGGGCCATTGGTCCCGGTTCGTCTGGACCTATTGGTTCCGGTTGGTGGGACGAACCGGGACCAATGCGCCTCGCTCCTGGCCCACCATCATTGGTCCCAGTTGGTGGCTTGAACCGGGACCAAAAGCAGCCCTTTAGTCCCGGTTGGCGGAACGAACCGGGACTAAAGGGGTGGTTCTCGTTGCGGCCAGAGTTTAGTCCCACCTCGCCAACCGAAGGGGGCTCACACCGGTTTATAAGTCCCTCCCTCTCTGCCTTGTTGAGCTGCTCTCAAAATGAAAATAGATGCCCTTATACAGGAAATTTGACCTAAATTCATATTGAATTTCTCTGAAGTTAGTATAAATTTATTATGAATTTAGGTCTAATTTTCTCTATAAGCGCATCTATGCTCATTTCTGAGTAGTTTTTTATATAGTTTTTTTTCTTTTCTGCTATATTTATTTTTTTCTTTTTATTTTTGAGTTGTAATAAGTCATTAAAAATAAGCATCTATGCTCATCTTTTAGTTAAGTTAATCACAACTATTTTTGCTCTATTTATTTCTGAGTAGTTTTTTATATAGTTTTTTTTCTTTTTTGCTATATTTATTTTTTTCTTTTTATTTCTGAGTTGTAATAAGTCATTAAAAATAAGCATCTATGCTCATT
>NC_041385.1:765926499-765927476 GCF_002162155.2 Triticum dicoccoides
TATATAGTTTTTTTTCTTTTCTGCTATATTTATTTTTTTTCTTTTTATTTCTGAGTTGTAATAAGTCATTAAAAATAAGCATCTATGCTCATTTTTTAGTTAAGCTAGTCACAACTATTTTTTCTTTTATTTATTTCTGAATTGTAATAAATCATTAAAAATAAGCATCTATGCTCATTTTTTTAGTACAGTTAATCACAACTATTAAAAATAAGTCATTAAAAATAAGCATCTATGCTCATTTTTTAGTTAAGTTAATCACAACTATTAAAAATAAGTCATTAAAAATAAGCATCTATGCTCATTTTTTAGTTAAGTTAATCACAACTAATAAAAAAGAGGCGCAATGCTCGTTAATTTGCTTCAAGCCTTTCGGAATAGTGTCAACTGCACTGCACATAGCTCTGTGCAGTCTACCCTATTCCTCAAGGCTTGAAGCTAACCAACGTGCAGGTGAGCATTGAGCATCTTCTTCATCGTCTCTCCACTTAGGGCTTATAAACAGCTGCCAGTGCCTCTCGCTTGGCGAGGTGGGACTAAAAAAACAGCTGCAGAAAGAATCCACTAAAAAATAGTTCTAGAAAATAAAAAATTAGACGGGTCCATTGGTACCGGTTGGTGGCGCCAACCGGTACCAAAGGCGCCAACCGGTACCAATGCCCCTCTTTGGTACCGGTTGGTGCCACCAACCGGTACCAATGCCCGTCTTTTGTCCCGGTTGGAGCCATCAACCGGGACCAAAGGTCCTCGTTTCCCGCCCTTTGGGCTGCCGAAAAGAGGCCAGTGGTCCCGATTGGTGGCTCAAACCGGGACAAAAGGCAGGCATTGGTACCGGTTTGCCGTACGAACCGGGACCAAAGCCTTTGCTATATAAATAGCACTGTCGCCCCGCCCCGAGTTCGATCTCTCCCGACGTCGCGCGCCGTCCCCTGCCGCCACCTCGCTGTCGCCGCTCCGCCCCGCCCCGAGGCCGTCGC
>NC_041385.1:765927949-765977409 GCF_002162155.2 Triticum dicoccoides
CGCCCCGCCCCGACGTCGCCGCCCACCCTGCTGCACCTCGCCGTCGCCGTCGCCGGCCGTGAGCAACTTTATTTTATTTTTGTTAGATTTTTTTTAGATTTTTTTGTTAGTTCATAGATTTATTTGTTATATTAGATTTGTAGTAATTTAGATATGTAGTTCATATTGTGTAATTTAGATTGTGTAATTAATTTGTTCATATTATGTTAGATTTTTTTTAGATTTTTTTGTTAGTTCATAGATTTATTTGTTAGATTAGATGTTGTGTAATTTAGATATGTAGTTCATATTGTGTAATTTAGATTGTGTAATTAATTTGTTCATATTATGTTAGATTTTTTTAGATTTTTTTGTTAGTTCATAGATTTATTTGTTAGATTAGATGTGGTGTAATTTCAATATGTAGTTCATATTGTGTAATTTAGATTATGTAACTAATTTGTTCATATTATGTTAGATTTTTTTCTGTTAGTAGATTTTTTATGATTTTTGTTAGATTTTGTTAGATTTTTTTGTAGTTCATAAATTTTTTTGTTGGATGGGTAGTAATTTAGATGTGTAGTTCATAGATTTTTTATCATATATATGCAAAGATCGAATATGTCAAATTTTTATGATTTTTTTCTGTTCATAGAATCTTTATGATTTTTTCTGTTGTAATTTTGTTTATAGAATTTTAATAATTTTTTTGTTCATAGTACGTATTTAGAAAAATGAAAAAAATAAGAAGAGAAAGTGTTTAATATAATTAGTTAGAAAAATACTAGTTTATTTTTAGTAAGTACTACTTTATTTTATTTATAGTAAGTGCTTCATATATAGTTGAACTAGCTAGCTAGTTGATTTAATAAACTACTTTATTTTACTATATATAGAAGTAGTTTGTTTTTAATAAGTACTACTTTATTTATTTATAGTTTATGTTTAGTAGTTGAACTAGCTAGTTGATTTAATTAATAAAACTATTTTATTTAACTATATATAGAAGTAGTTCCCGCATCGACGTCGGCGATTCCTATCCCGCATCCTCGTCGTCGTCGACTCGGCGGTGGAGGCTTGCTTGATCAGGGCCATGTTCGGGACTGGGCTCCGCCGGGCTAATATTGGGAGGTGCTACCTTTCGGGGGACGTAGGTTGGTGAGGAGGCAGCCCATTGTTGACCCGATCCTTGTTTGGTGGCGGTCGCATGGGCCAGTGACGTTGCCGAGGCTTCCGGACACCGGGGAGGTGGTACGTCACCGTGTCAGCGAGGAGGACGAGCACGTCCGTCACTACATGGTTGCATTGGAGGGCAGGTTCGACAATACCTGGCAGGTTCTTCAGGGATCTCACTGGAGCTATGATCCTATGATGGTTCCTTATCTTTGGGTGTCCACCGCCCGCGTCGATACCCGTCGGGCGCTACGGTTCTAGTTGTATTAGTGATGCTATATTAGTGATAATATTCGACGATGTACGGACACCAAAAGATGATATACTTTTGCTTATAATTATTGAATGCATGCTAATTTAAATACTACTTTATTTTATGATTTGATTTTGCTTATTTTATGATTTGGTTTTGCTTATTGAATGCTGATATTGGATAAGTTCTCCTTCATTCCCGTGTGCTAGACAATTTAATGTAATAATGCACTCGGGAATGAAAGGAGGAGCTACGTACATCACCGATAGTCAACCCGTGATTAATAATCTAGTTTAATATTTGAATTATGAACATAGGCCGGAAATGTCGTACTCGGACGACGAAAACCGCCCGGGGGAGTGCGACTGGTGCCACGACGACCGAGGTATCTGCGACAGGTTCATTGAGCTGGACGAAGATCGTCGCTTCAGCATTAAGCTCGAGGAGACCTTCGATGTTCATACGGTACGCAACCGACGACAATAGTTTTTTTTCGTAATTACTCATGACTTCAACTATTTTAATCATGACAATATTTTTCATCTTTTCCAATTTGACTAGCTTATCCTATGCTTTGCACGACGCTATGTCTTGGAGAGGATGGGTTTTGAAGACCATGAAAGTTTCGAAACCAAAAAAATTATCCTAAGTACCCATCATGGTGTGGATTTTCAAGTAAAGCTGCACAATGCTTAGAGTGTAAACCATTTTGGTTGCAAAAATTGGGAAGCACTTTGCAAGATGTATGGTCTTGATGAGGGTATGCTTGTCACCATGGATCTTGGTGATCCTACAATCGAGCAAGAGAGACCTTCGATTTGGGTCCTTGTGGATACACCTCCAATTCTTCCCCCATGTGAGCTTAACATAGTTATTAAGTAATTTATATTGTTTATTTCAAAATAGTTGACAACTTATCTCTATTGACAGCTTATTTTCATTCTTCAAAGAATGTGCGGAAGATGGTAGACAGACCCTATTACACCGAAGGCTCCGAATTAACTTATCAGGAGAAAAATCATCTGGTCGCATTTTGTACTGATCTTGAGAATTACAATATGTACAATCAAACTCCTCAACATTATGGTCAATACGTGCTACTAGTGCACGTGTTGAACTACGGTAATTACCATGGAGATACGCTGGTAAGATTTCTTTATTATTACGACATCCGTGATCTTTTTGCACACTTCTAAAACTAGTACATCATTGCTAACTACGAAGTTATTACTATGTTTTTCAATAGATAATCCCGAATGATTGTGTGTCTCATCTGATGTATACGCATGGTAGCCTTTATGTTTTGAACATACAACCAGGTCGCCCTATGAATCTCAATTGTCCATACCGGGTTTCTAAAAGAAGTGGAGACATAACAATCAAAGAATGGAAAAAATGTATGGACAGTCGTAAGGAGCTTCTTGGAAGCAACAAGCAGCGAAGGGCAAGAATTGGAGACAGGATTATCGCCATTCTTCATAATGAAGAGTCAGGGTCTATATTGTTTTATGCTATTTTACCTTAACGGTGTTTAGGTCCTACCTGATACTGATGATCATGTGCTAAGAACAATTATGTAGGGTTGGGTTCGATGACTATGAGGATGATGATCGTATGACTTATTGTTAATAACGAGTAGAAGTTGTATGATGATGCATAGGACTTGTTATTATATATGATGATGTATGATGCGCATGCATGAGCATGTTATATCAGCGGGTGAAATGAACATAGCAGCAGCGTTGATAAACCAAGGACGAAGATATAAGAGAGGACACTTCTCTCTATTAGCTAGCTAATAACAACCTAAAAATAACCCCCAAAACCCTAAAGCAGCCACATTTGTAAAAAAACATGAACTTTTGGTCCCGGTTGGAGCCACCAACCGGGACCAAAGGCCCCCCTGACTTGGCTCGGCGGACCGGCCACGTGGAGGCACATCTGTCCCGGTTCGTGTTTGAACCGGAACTAATGGGTGGAAGTATTAGTAACGATCCATTAGTCCCGGTTCATGAACCGGGACTAAAGGCCCTTACGAACCGAGACTAATGGGTGTTTTTCTACTAGTGGTACATTTGTGAATTATACTATGATGTTTTTTAATAACAAGGAGAGTTGTAAGAAATTGACATAAATGTGCTAGCGAAGAGGAGGAAACAACAGTGCACTGAAATTCATAAGATCCAAGTCATATACTCTTTGTTTAGATGACCAAATTTTTTGATCGATGTTCACATGGAGGGATACCTTTGTAGACAAAATTAGTGTATTTCTCTCCCAAACATTGGTATACGATCCGGCATTTACTTGCAGTTATGGATTCCGTCCTTGAAGCTATATATAATATGTTTGTCGCTAAATATGTCTATTCTTATGTGTGTAGCCTAATTTAGGTTAAATATATATTAATTTCCCTTCAGTTTTTTATGATATTACAATACATGATCATGTGGCTACGAAATATATAAGAAATCAATAATATTTTGATTATTTCTGTGTGAAAATGATATTTTTACGGTCCCTTCCAACCCGAAATCTCCTAGGTCTTCTCTACCACTGCTAAATATCTCCCTTCTCAGTGTGGTTGGCACCCCCTTCATGGAAGCCACCGCGTCTCTGGTCCGGGAGCATGCTATATTGGTAGCCGCTGCTATGCCATGGTTCAAGGTGTGGTATCTAGCAGGAAGCCCAAGATAAAACCTAAAGAGGACCAACAATCAAGTACAAGAAACAGCAGACAACAACAGGTATAATTTGTATTTACATGTCTTCTTTAGTTAACATGTTACATACTTTATTTCTCTCCCGAGAGAACATATACATTGAGAACATATACTTTAGTTAACATGTCACATAAGCATTGGGAATCTATGGATACAGTTTGCAACATAGTTATCTTAGTAAGTAGTAACATAACAAAGTAACCTGATTTAGCTTATGCTATCTACATGCATGCTTTTGTTGTGATGCCAAAGATACTAAAAGAAGTATTAGATCGACTACTGCTTTCATATATACTCCCTCCGTTCCTTTATGTAATGTGTATTATTTCTGGCACGGTGATCAATGCGCATTGATAAATATAGAGGTCTTAGGACAAAATTAGCCTGGGCAAATTTATTGATTAGTGCAAGTAAATCAATGAGTGCAGGAAAGTAAGAGATACATGCAATCGAGAGATAGATTCTTTCTTTATTTTGCAACAAACAGAGGTACATGCAATCAGAAGAAAGATACTTTCCCTGTGCTGGAGGGCTAAAAAGGGAATTAGGAGGATTTATAAGAAATGCACCTTACATTGTAAAATTTTAAAAAACAAATACACCTTATATAAAGGAACGGAGGGAGTATATTCCTAGCCGTTATTTATCTAGCTAAACTCCAGAATATTTTGCTAGGCGCTGGAGACTTCGCCATTGGAAGTTTGTGCATTTATTTCCAAACACGTTTGTGTATCAACATAAGTCACATGTTAGTCTGCATCACAGGGTGTAATGTTTCATTGCCTGTCAACATAAGTCACATGTTAGTCTGCATCACCAACAAACTATTGATTTCTGAATTATTTGCTTCATGTTCAGTTTCAATTAAGATTTTCATTCCACTTATTTTTCATGTAAAAATTTTCTATAGGAATATTGTATTGTGTATATTGACTAATATATTTTTTCCATGAGTGGTCTGATTTTTCTTTTGTCTATTCAATCTATTTCATAATCTCTGACTAACTATTCCAACTTTTAATGACTCTACATGTGTTTAGAGCATCACCCCTTATTATAATTTGGCTCATTTATTGGTTAGTGAGATTTAATATAGAATTTCCTCAAGTGGAAAAGCTTCAAGTTCAATGCATGCCATGAGTTTTCAGTCACTAGCTCATACAAAGTATCTATCTATTTGATTTCGTTTATGCCTGATATGTCCAACTCTTCAAAGTTTCACACATGTATTCTCATTCTCCTCGATTAGCTAATTACAATATAATACATGCACACCCTAACAAGCATTGCTCCGAGAGGAGATGGTGAACCAGTTTCATGAAGAGCACATAAACGAAAACAAGTTATGTTGACAGTTGGTTTATAGTTTCTTCAAAACTTGTCTCGGCTATGTGTGTATGGACTTCATGCTTAAGTTTTGCACATAATAGTGAAACCAACTTTGATAGAGGATTTTGGTTTAATAGTTAGTAAGAATATCGATGGATCATACTGATAATACACCTAAAACTTGGACTGCACTCTCATGAACCACTTTAGTTGTATTATAATGATCACGCCTGCAAGTGCGCGGGCTCTCTTCATAGAACTGAGATAGCACACCCTGCTAATGTAACTCATTACACATAAACTATCCCAGTACATTTTACAGAAAATGTAGACATATGTATATAACCTATATGATAGGTATACTCTTCTCTGTATATATATCTATCTATGCCTATACTAATTACGGACTCCTAAGAAATTCCCATGTTAATCAGTAATTAGCAGCCGTTAATTTGGTGGGACCAAATTATTGCGGTTTAGATCACTCTTTAATCCCTTCCAAAAAGAAAAAAACTCATGGACACACCTAACCTATATCCTTCACGTAATCTCTCTCACAACTAAAAAAACTCATGGACACCTAACTTACCCCTCCCGTAATCTCTCTCACAACTCCGGAGACCTATCATTCTCTCTCCCGACTACTCTTTCTCTTTCAATATCCATGCCATCTATTTTCATCTTCTCAATCTTCATAAAATTTTGTTCGGCATGCCGCCGTCCTACCTGATCAAGGTCGCGTCCTCCACATGCAGCGCATTCACCCTGAAACCGAAAGGAAAAGTAGTTGACCGCCTTTGCCTCACGATCTGGCGGGGATGATCTTGTTAGAATTGATCTCAGTGTAACAAACTGAGAGAAATCAGGGAGAGACAAAGTCTCCTCACCTAACGTAAAGATGCACCACGATCGGAGGTGCCAAACCAACGTTTTGGTCCAGTCCCTGTTCCCTAGCGCTTATATATAAAAGGGAGGTATATGTCCCATGTACATGGATGACGATTACAAACACACAGAACCTCAACTGCCGATCCTAAAGAAGCGCCAAGGGTCCAGAAGACCGTCCACCACCGCCAGCCACCAGGAGGGTAGTGCCGGCGGCGTCCAGCACTCTGCACGTCCATCTCCATGCTGCTGCTTCTTCCCCAACAAACTCCACTCCCCTGGAGGCTCACGGCAGCTGCATCGAGCCCCTGATGGTCTCTGAAAAATCACGGTTAGTTCCCAATATTCTACAGAAGAGGTGTTTTAATCTAGAGATCAAGATCATATTATGTCAATACTACAGAATTATTTCTAACAGATCTTATTGGCCGTCATGCTTGCCTACCTTCCAATTGATTCATGATAGGCCGGTGCAAGGGGGCAGCTCTCGCCATGCAACTCCGGCAGCAGTAGTCAATATCTGTGCAAGCCATGCATCTCTTGGGGTGTGGGACAATAGTACTCTGACCTCAACTCAAATGCAGTTCTGCTGATTGATGGCAGCACTGACGTCTATTCAGGGTTTCCCGATCAGGTTCGTTAGCACTGGACCAATGCTGATTGATGCCGTAGTCCCTCAGGAGTATGTGTTAATCACGATCATCAATATTAGAGCAATAGTAACATGGTTTCCCTATCACACGCATTAGCACTTGCAGCTCACACGACTATAGTATACTTTTTCTTTCCGAGGGAATCGTGGAGGCCAAGGTGAGCACGATTCACACGACCATAGTACACTTCTTCGCATGTCCAACGAGCGTTGTCGAGCAACACAAGTTATCCAATTTCTAGCTAAACCACTTGCAGCTCGCTTCTTTCTCCTGCTCTATTGTGCCGCCGCGCCCATCCTTGCTGAGCGCCCCCGCCATCAGGCATCGAACATTTATGCTGTCACCGGAGGCAAGATGCCCTCTCCACTGTCTTGACAAATATACAGTGCTCATGCTCTAGCCACTTTAATGTCAGGTCTGGTCTCTTCTTTATGTCCCATGATTTATCTCGATTGTACCTTTGGAGATACATATACATGGAACTGATGGATAAATAGGATTAGTGGATGCATAGTTAGACACTTGACAATGAATAGATGAAATAAATATATGCATACATAGATGATTGGATTTCAATATGATATAAATGATCTATTGTGCCCTGCCCATGCAAGGTGGAAAAGCCACATATGCCTTCCCGTGTCCTAGGTAATCCCTGAATCAGAGATCACACAGACTCTTAATGATCGATCTCATGTGAGCTCCCTGGTAAGGTTTCAGTCACGTAACACAGTTTGTTTAGATTCAGTTGTTGGGCCTACCGCCACAAGTCGTTCCCAGCCAGCTGGTTCGTTTTATTTGTAGTGCATTAGACAACTACCCAATTCCTGAATATGAGTGTAGCACTAAGTGTAACGAAATAGTTATTTTAGTATATCCAACCTGATGTAAATTTTGTTTCTTGATCTTCTATGTCAGTTGTTCACTTCTTGCAGGAAAAGGTGCCGGGTTGTGCTTCAGCAAAGGTCAGAACAGGTGCGCACCATGATCATCAGACATACAGGGTAGTTCATATTGTATACGGGCATCACATTAATTGTGTCTTTCCTCGGAAAAAACTGAGAGGGTTGACTTGAGTCTACCTGTCTGCCCATGTCGCCAAAAGTGCCAGTTTTCGGAGAAAGTTGCCCTTTGTACTTGATGCAGTATACAGGCATGATATAGTCAATGTTATTTAGCATCTCCAGATTACAATATGATTGTTTGTGACCCAAATACTGCTGCAAACCAGACATACCTGGTGTTCATAGAACAAAGAAAATTAGTTATTTAAAATATATTAACTTTCCTCACGACTCTCAGACAAATGCCTCGATTGTCCACATGGTTTGATAGAATGGATTATATCAGACTCGCCATCTGTTTTCATCATCACAGAGAACTAAAAACTAGTACAATTTAGAAAGGCAAATGTGAAAAAAGTGCTTTCGACAAAGCAAGAGTACTAACATGTTCTCTCAGACAAATGCCTCAGTTTGTCCCCATGGCTTAATGGAATGGATTGAATCGGACATCTAATCAGTGTTGATCATCATTGAGAACAAAAGAACCAAATGATTGATGTAAACGGGTGTATAGTAACAGGAAGCTCCTGGTATGAGAGCAGCCAGTGTCGCAAAAACCCGTTTCCTTCTCACTGTTTGCCAATCTAACGAGAAACAAGGCCATGAAAGAAGACCCAGCATCAGATACCTCATGGCATCACTAATACCCCTATCCAAACAAAATTCAGTTCAGGGAAAAGATATGCATGGACAAGTTGAATGCAAAAGCCATCTCAAAGAATGGCTTGTGCCAGAATCTTGGCCCAAAGATAGCTCTCAGCAACGTACAGCGCTGAATTACACTATTAAGAAGTGCACCAGAGACTCTAATTTATTGCCTTCAGAAGTTTCAGATTGAACCAAATGAAAAACAAGAAACAGAAACTACAAAGGATTATCGATTTAGAGTTTGATGCATGTTGAAGAAATAATAATATTCTTAACTGGATTGGTGGTGACAATTGGAGTAATTCTTCAATAGTGCATGATAATTTGGAGAAATGAAACATGCCTAGCATTCAAACTACTCACCAGAAGACAACAATAAAATATGAAAAGCAAAAGTAGAAAAGATGGATCAGATTTCTGGCTTGGAACCCTGATGGGATTACATTTGCGCATAGTATAATCATAGTCGATCATTTGGGGAAAGGATCCTCACATCCATTTTAAGTTATGAAAATTGAAACAAATAGAACCAGGGAGATAAACTACAAGGATAAAAGCACTGTGCACTTCTGGGTAAATGTTACCAGAGCTGAAAGTACATATAAAAATATCAATGGGAGATCAGATGGTAGTGCATGATGTAAATTGATCATCACAGTGAATACAGAAATGTGGTATGGTTATGATATCATCACTTCACCCATTAAGTCAAATATAGCTAACAAAAATGGTGATAAATTTTCCTTTAGACAACTACAGCATCCATGACAGAATGCACTATCACATTAGAAATTCAGAATGAGTAGGGAGGAATTTATCAAAAAAATAGATCAGACACCAATTGTCTTCCACATGTCAGCAACACAATCATTTTAATATAAAGGAAAATAACAAACAAAGTAATTAAGCTCTCTCAGACAAATGCCTCGATTGTCCACATGGTTTAATAGAATGGATTACATCAGACTCGTCATCTGTTTTCATCATCACAGAGAACCAAGAACTACTAAAAAGAAACACTGAAGCCGCCTACAGAAAGAACAATTTAGTTAATAGGTGTAAACGGGGGTATAGTAACAGACAGCTCCTGGTACCAGAGCAGCCAGTGTCACAAAAACCGGTTTCCTTCTCGCTGTCTGCCAATCTAACGAAAAACAAGGACATGAAAGAAGACCAGGCATCAGATACCTCAAGGCATCCATAATACCACTATCCAAACAAATTCATTTTAGTGCTAAGATATGTAAGGACAAGTTGAATGCAAAGGCCATTTCAAAGAATGGCCTGTGCCAGAATCTTAGCCCAAGTTTCATCTTGGCAACGTACAGCGCTGAATTACGCTACTAAGAAGCGCACCAGAGACTCTAATTTATTGCCTTGCTAAAACTGAATATTAAATAAAATAAAAAACAATAATACTGTAACTAGATTATGACCGACTTGATGTAACTAATTTTACCTTACTGATTCAGAGTTTGACGCTAAGTTGAAGAAATCATCACTGTAACTATCTTTGTACTGTCAGGTGGAGTAATTCTGTAGTTATGCAAATGCGAGTTGATGTATCAAAGAAGTGAGCACAAGAAAGAGTCATTACTTCAATTGGCACAACAAATCAAGTCGATGTAGGTGGGCTTACTGACCATTCACACAGAGATTGCTGCCATGAAGGTGGCTGCTGCGTGTAACTGGCTAATTAGCCACCGAGACCAGACATGCAGAGGTCACTTGACACAGTTTGCGCCATTGATGAGGTCTATATATCTTAATCAAATCCGACAGGCTATTGAAAAATAGACTTACTAACAGATTAATCAAGGTAACTACTGAAAACTAATCGATGTTGAAGATGGTAAGTGGTAGTGTGGGTCAAATCCAGGCCCGCGAGATCAAAGCCCGAAGGCGTCAGGGCGAGCAGACATGCAGACCAATTCAGTCCATCTCCGTGCACATTACCATGCTTCCTTCCTCTTCTCATCCAGAGGAAGTTCAACCTAAGAAGAAAAGATCCAGAGAAACGAAAGAACAGACCGGTTGAGATTCTAGAGTTGATCAGATAATTGTAGTCTGTAATTTGGTCAACACTAAACATGATTTTCTGTGAAAGATTATCATCACATCAACCATTAAATCTACTTCTCCCAATCCGTCACACAAAAAGAAGATAAAACGCAGAAATCAAGATAATCAGGTGAGTTGATCAGATAATTGTAGTCTGTAATTTTGGTCAACACTAAAAACGATTTTCTGCCAGAGATTATCATCCCATCAACTCGAATCTGGTTTTCCAGAATACGCTGCAAAATCAGATCGAACGCAAAAATCAAGAAAGTGAAACGTAGAAGAAACTGCGCAGATCTTGGAAGGCTCAGAAGAAATAATTGGTTTCTCTGCAGGGGGATCGAGATCCCTCAGAAAATAGGTAGGTATTTTGATCATCACAGCCTAGGAACAGATCAAGCATGAAGCAAAACCCAGACAAGAGAGGAAAAACGGAAGATTTCAGATCAGAGAAACGCCGGCGAACTAGCCGGCGATTTGGCGCACAAACCTGGGATCTGGAGGCGGATGAAAGGAAAACGGGGGCGTGCGGTATATAAGGGGGTCCGTCGGCTAGGGTTTCGGGAGGCAGGATAACCTCGGCTTGTTGGGCTCATTGGGCCGGACTGGTTATTGTACTGGGCCAGCGAAGTTCGAAATAGGGCCAGGCTATTGAATAGGAGTTTCTCAAAAAAAAAAGACTGGACCAAATAGGACCGCTTGCCCACTAACCATTGTCCTCTCTTTTCTTTTTTGATGATGAAAAAAAAGAGTCTTTTCTTTGCACACAGGTAGGTTCACCCCTCAGATAAAATCATTAAGTCCATACGTTCTCATGCAACGTAAATCAACACATTTAGTTAATCTGGAAAACACACATAGCATACGAATAGTTCATCACACATGTCATTGTGAGTAAATGGTATGTTAGTTGCACTAAGGCACACAGCACTCTGTAGCGCTCGAAGATGAGTATGAGTCAAGGAGGATTTGCTCGCTCCCAGAGTTGTAGGGTTCGGATATGGCACTGTCCTTCTCCTCCTCCATATGGCGGGCACGCTGATGGTTGTCGCAGTCCGGCCGCTGCACCTAGGGCATCCGACGCATCCGAGGCGGTGCACATTGTCGTCGTTGACTTCGTACTCGAAGTCGGACGTCGTCGGGACAAGGACACACTACATGGGACGGGGCGTAGCGTATGTACCGCCAGGCACTACTCGCGAGCTCCGGGAGCCACCACGGCCGGGCACCTTGAGCCGCCATCTCCTACTTGTGCGGGCACAATGGACTCCCAGCAGAACGACTCGGACGGCGGAGCTCGGGCGGTTTCCTCCCGGAACAAGCGGAGAGCTAGGTGGACGACGGATCCAGAGTTGTTGGACTCGGATTTCATTGCACGCCATGCCGGACAAGACTGAAGATCCAAGATGAGATGTGATCGGATCGGAGCAGAGCGGACCGGACCAGCATTGCAGTGGAGTAGCACGTGGTCGTGCCTGGGCTAGATCCAACAACGAGGTGGACGTGCCCGGGCACACCATGGCCTCCCCACATCCGCTCCAAATATGGGCTGGGTTTGTGGGGTGTCGGACAAACCATACGTATAGGAGTGGTTTTAGGTATGCAGCTGGGTCGGGTTTCTATGATTGGACTGTCCGCTCGGGCGTATAGGGGTGATTTGAGGGGTCCAATTGTAGATGCTCTAACCCATGATGGATTGTGAGTCGGTAAGAGTCTTTATGTCCAAGAGTGCACGGTACTACCTTTTTGCTTCGATGACATGTGATTAAGGTGAAATTTCCTCCCAATTTGAAGTTCATGTTATATTTGATATTCATCAATGAAAACATTAGTCGAAGCTTCTAGATCCATTCCAATAAGACAGATATAACGATCGATATATCATTTCTGAGGTCTACCAATATAGATATAATACATCATTTTCACACACACCGTTAGCTTAGAAAGTAATATTGACCAATATGGCCGATATTTGACCAGATGTCCATTGATATAGTCCGACAAGCAATTATCAATTATTATTTTTTGAGTAGATGCGAAAATAAGATTATCATTTACAACTTTATCATAGTACCAAAAGTTATGCTTCATGTTTTTTATAAACACAATATGATGTATTGGTTTAAAATCGAAGATTAAAAATTCAGTGGATCTTTCTTAAATAGTTTATTAATTATTAACAAATTAATAAACTTGAAATCTTTTTTTTATGATGGAGCATTGGCATGATGCATTTTTTAACTAAAAGGGTGTGCTTTTAACAAGAGTAACGGAAAAGGGGATATGTTTTCTCTGATATAACTACATACCATTTGATATATCACCCTATATCCGACATCCAATATGTCGAAACCAAACCGGCGTGAATCTAATATCCAATTTTTGACCCTTGCAGTACTCCAAGGAAACTAAAAGAATATATGTTTTTAATAAGAGTAATGGAAAGTTGCATGAGTGCATGTTTTCTCCATCATTATTTGTGACCCAATTGTCATGACCAAACAAATGCCGAAGAGAGACGTTGCTAATAGATATGCACTATGCTGAATTCTAACATTCATCACTGATTTGTGATATTATTTTATTGCTATCATTGTATCTTTCTCTGTGGATTTGAGCACTCAAATATGTTTGTAATATTAGTCAAAACGTACGTTGCACATGTATGCTAACTAGATGATATAAAGTTGTCTTGTTGCGTGTGGCTGGCTTGGATTAGCATGGGCTTGTAGTAGCTGTAATATTGATGTCACATGTGGACAGCTCCATGGAGCTTTTTCTTGGTGGTGTGTGTCGACTCTGTCTTGCCATGAAAATATGTCGAGTTAGTGGTGTCTTTGGTATTTGGTTGCAATCTTCATTTTCTTGTAGATTTTCTTTTAAGTTTTCCCTTCAGTTGGGTGACAATCGATTTAATGTGCAAGACACCATACATAGGAAAGTGGAAAAAGTCTATATTTGTACAGAAGCGGGACTCATGATTTTAATCTAAGAGTAAGAATTTTCTGCATCTTTTTAAATAGTTTATTAATTAACAAGTTAATAATCTTTAAATCCTTTTTTTATGATGGAGCATTGGCATGATGCATGTTTTAAACTAAACAATAGGATATATTTTGTATCAAGAGTAATGAAAAGAATCCAGATATGTTTTATATCCTATGATATATCACCCGATATCCAACATCCAGAATGTTGAAACCAAACCAATATGAACCTTATCTCCGATATTTTGAACCTTGTAGTAGTCTGTACAAAATGAATGACAACTTTACATAAATGAGTTTTAAATATAAAACACACCGGACCTTTTTAGTGATCTTCCTCCTTGCATAAAGCCGCCTTGTTGCATTTGGCTGGCTTAGATTCCGTGGGCTTGTGGTAGACACATAATAGTGATGGCACATGTGGACAGCTCCATGGAGTTTTTTCTTGGTGGTGTGTGTCTACTCTGTCTTGCCATGGAAATATGTCAAGTGAGTGGTGTTTTTGGTGTTCGGTTGCAATCTTCATTTTCTTGTAGTTTTTTCTTCTAAGTTTTCCCTTCACTTAGTTGACAATAGATTTAATGGGCAAGACACCATACATACAAAAGTGGGAACAATCTATATTTGTACTGTAGCGGTTCTCATGATTTTAGTCTAAGAGTAAGAATTTTTTGCATCTTTTTAAAATAGTTTATTAATTAACGAGTTAATAATCTTTAAATCCATTTTTTATGATGGACCATTGACATGATGCATGTTTTTAACTAAACAATAGGATATGTTTTTTCATCAAGAGTAATGAAAAGAATCTAGATATGTTTTATATCCTATCATATATCACCCGATATCCAACATCTAGTATGTTGAAACCAAACCGATACGAACCTTATTTCGGATAGTTTGAACCTTATAGTAGTCGGTACAAATGAATGACACTTTTACATAAATGAGTTTTAAATTTATAAAACACACTGGATCTTTTTAGTGATCTTCCTCCATGCATAAAGTAGCCTTATTGCGGCTTGGATTCCGTGGACTTGTGGTGGACACATAATAGTGATGGCACATGTGGACAACTACATGGAGTTTTTTCTTGGTGGTGTGTGTCTACTCTGTCTTGCCATGGAAATATGTCGAGTGAGTGGTGTTTTTGGTGTTCGGTTGCAATCTTTATTTTCTTGTAGTTTTTCGTCTAAGTTTTCCCTTCACTTAGTTGACAATAGATTTAATGGGCAAGACACCATACATACAAAAGTGGGAACAATCTATATTTGTACTGTAGCGGTTCTCATGATTTTAGTCTAAGAGTAAGAATTTTCTGCATCTTTTTTAAATAGTTTATTAATTAACGAGTTAATAATCTTTAAATCCATTTTTTTATGATGGACCATTGACATGATGCATGTTTTTAACTAAACAATAGGATATGTTTTTTTATCAAGAGTAATAAAAAGAATCTAGATATGTTTTATATCCTATCATATATCACCGGATATCCAACATCTAGTATGTTGAAACCAAACCGATACGAACCTTATCTCGGATAGTTTGAACCTTATAGTAGTCGGTACAAATGAATGACACTTTTACATAAATGAGTTTAAATTTATAAAACACACTGGATCTTTTTAGTGATCTTCCTCCATGCATAAAGTAGCCTTATTGCGGCTTGGATTCCGTGGACTTGTGTTAGACACATAATAGTGATGGCACATGTGGACAACTACATGGAGTTTTTTCTTGGTGATGTGTCTACTCTGTCTTGCCATGAAAATATGTGAGTGAGTGGTGTGTTTGGTGTTCGGTTGCAATCTTCATTTTCTTGTAGTTTTTCTCCTAAGTTTTTCCTTCAGTTAGTTGACAATAGATTTAATGGGAAAGACACCATACATACATACGAAAGTGGGAACATTCTATATTTGTATTGTAGCAGTTCTCATTACTTTAGTCTAAGAGTAAGAATTATCTGCATCTTTTTAAATTAGTTTATTAATTAACAAGAAATCCATTTTTTTATGATGGAGCATTGACATGATGCATGCTTTTAACTAAACAACAGGATATGTTTTTTTATCAAGAGTAATGAAAAGAATCCAGATATGTTTTATATCCTATCATATATCACCCGATATCCAACATCTAGTATGTTGAAACCAAACCGATCGAACCTTATTTCAGATAGTTTGAACCTTGTAGTAGTCGATACAAATGAATGACACTTTTACATAAATGAGTTTTAAATTTATAAAACACACTGGACCTTTTTAGTGATCTTCCTCCTTGCATAAAGTCTGCCTCGTCGCTTGTGGTTGGCTTGGATTCCGTAGGCTTGCGGTGGACACATAATAGTGATGGCACATGTGGACAGCTCCATGGAGCTTTTTCTTGGTGGTGTGTGGCGACTCTGCCTCGTCGTGGAAATATGTCAAGTGAGTGGTGTTTTTGGTATTCGGTTGCAATCTTCATTTTTCTTGTAGTCTTTCTTTTAAGTTTTCCGTTCAGTTTGTTGACAATAGATTTAATTGGCAAGACAGATCGCTTGCCGCGGTTTGAAAAGAAAAAACGACGGATAAAGTTACACATTCATATTTTTTGCAGTTGGTTGAAAATACCTCAAATTCTGAAACACACATGTTTGACATAATTTTTCAGAATATCCTTCAGCAGAACATCACAAGAAGACAACTGCATTATCATGTCTCAATCTTTAAAACGAAAATACTCGGTATTTTTCAAGGGATATGAACAAAATTGTGAGGTGGACATGTGCGGGACTGACCACTGATGTCCACTACTCACTGCTGTCCACTTAAACCTGCTTTGACTTTTACTGGAAAGACGACGCTTCACTCAGGTTGGCATGACACGAAACCACTATTGGCACGTGCCCGTGCCAGTGAGATACTAGTACACGAAGCTGCAGCCACGAGCCGCACAGCGCCGGCAACGTAGCGGTCTCTCTCGTCTCATCGGAGGTGAGATCCGATGGAGGGGAGCGGCGGCGACCACTTCATCCTCGTCCACGGCCTCGGCCACGGCGCGTGGTGCTGGTACAAGCTGGTGCTGATGCTGCGCGCCGCGGGGCACCGCGTCACCGCGCTGGACATGGCGGCGTCGGGCGTGCACCCGGCGCGCATGGACGAGGTGCCGTCCTTCGAGGACTACTCGCGGCCGCTGCTCGACGCCGTGGCCACGGCGCCGGCCGGCGAGAGGCTGGTCCTGGTCGGGCACAGCCTCGGCGGGCTCAACATCGCGCTCGCCATGGAGAGGCTCCCGCGCAAGGTCGCCGCGGCCGTGTTCCTCGACGCGTGCATGCCGTGCGTCGGCCGGCACATGGGCGTCACCATGGAGGAGGTAAGCAAACCTCAAGTTTTTTCATGGACAGCAATCGATACCTGGCTAATCTCTGGTGACTCCTCTTCCCAGTTCTCCAGAAGAACCACGCCGGATTTTTTCATGGACAGCGAGAGGATGGTTCTGGAGACGAGCGAGGGCCCTCGAGCTGCACTCGTGTTTGGCCCCAAATTGTTGGCAGCAAAACTGTACGGTCGAAGCCCAGTTGAGGTAACAAGAAGACAACCCTTTTTGTCCAAGATGTTCAAGCCTTGTACTACGATGCTGACACTGGTTTTCTGGCCGGCACGCACGCAGGACCTGACGCTGGCCACGATGCTGGTGAGGCCCGGCCGCCAGTTCGGGGACGACGCGATGGTGAAGGACGAGACGCTGCTCACCGACGCCAACTACGGGTCGGTGAAGAAGGTGTACGTGGTGGCCATGGAGGACGTTGCTTTCTCCGAGGACATGCAGCGCTGGATGGTCGACCTGAGCCCCGGCACGGAGGCCGTGGAGATCGCCGGAGCCGACCACATGGCCATGTTCTCCAAGCCCAGGGAGCTCTGCGATGTTCTGCTCGGGATCGCCAGCAAGCATGACTGAGAATCAACTAACGGGCACATGATCGGTCAATAATCCTTGTCGCGGTGACAGACATTTCGAGTGTTGTGGTTGTGTATGACTGTACGTCCGGCCTTGAGGTTTGTGTGTCACGCCGAATTTGAAGGATATAGGAACGAGCTTGTCACAACCTTAATTCGATGGTGTCACACCAAGCGAATTTGGTGAAGGGATTCAGTATCATATGAGAGTACAAACACAGAAGTTTTGGGAGTAAAGAAGAACAGTAGAGGGGAAAAGTTCAGGCTACAGCCAACTGATTCGATCCACTCATCCTTGCCTACTCCACGTTAGAGCATCTACATCCCGACCTAGCTAATCCGCCCCTCTATACGTCCGCAGACGCGTCCGAGTGCGTCTGTGAAAAGTGTTAGAAGGGAGAGAGGGATTTGGTGGAATTGTTGTTGTATTGCTTGAGCCTCGTGGACATATATAGGAGTACATGATCATCTTGGAGTATAAGGCAAGGTAGAATAATATCCTACATTATCCTAGCTTTCCTAATAATCACGATACTCAACATCCCCCCGCAGTCACAACGGTAGCGACGCAGACGGTGAGACTGAAGAAGAATCCGAAGGGAAGCCGACGGACAACACCTCCCCCCCCCCTCCCCCCACAGTCGAAACGGTCGCGGCGGGTTTGCCAAGCCCGAGGACACATCGTAGACGAAGGCACGCGCCGGTGTTGCCAGCAGCGGGCATGCGTAGATGGACGAAGACGAAGTTGACGAAGCGCCGCACGAGGCTTGCCAGGCCCGGGGACACGCCATGGACGAATGCACGCGGCGGTGTTGCTAGCACCGGGCATGCGGAGACTGGGACCTGCATGAGCTGTACGCCATGTCGAAGAAGTCGGAGAGGCCAGTAGAGAAGAACTCGACGATGATTGCGGCGTCCATCGGCGCAGGGCCAATGTCACCAACGGTGGTCGGAGTAGACGAAGTGGTCGGGGTAGATGACGGCGACGCTGGCGACGGGCTGGTGCTGGACGAAGATGAAGGGAGGTGGACGGGCGGCGGCATCAGCTACGGGGGTAGCAGCGGCGGCGGCCGAAGAAGAGCGGCGGCGGCGGCCTGACGGCGGCAGCGGCGGCTAAGTTAGGAGCGCGGCGGCGGTGCTCGAAGTAGGCGAGGAGAACCCAACAGCATGACGAAGACTGGTGCGGACGGTGGCGTTCCCGCTGAAATGGACCTAGAGGGGGGGGGCGGTGAATAGGTACAATTACAAAATTTTAATTATTACTTAGCAATTTTAGGCAATAATGCGGAATATGAAGATGAGCCTAACAATTGCAAGTGAGTACTAAGTTCTAAGCAAGTAACACAAGCACGTAAGTAGGCAAGGACAATATGATGTACGTAAGTGCAAAGAGACAAGTAACCACAAGTAGAGAGTTAGAGTTAGGAATAACCACAACTCCGGGAGACGAGGATGTATGCCGATGTTCACTTCCTTGGAGGGAAGCTAGTCACCGTTAGAGAGGTGGATGTTACCACGAAGGCACACCAACGCCACGAAGGCTCACACTATTCTCCCTTTGAGACAACACCACGGAGGCATTTCTCAACCACTAGTGGTAGACCTTGGGGTGGTCTCCAAACCCTCACAAACTTTTCCGAGGGTAATCACAAAGTTCGATTCCTCTCCGAATGACTCCTACCGCCTAGGAGTCTCCAACCTCCAAGAGTAACAAGAACGATGGGGGGAAAAGCTCAAGACTTGCTCAAGTCACAAATTCCTTTGGTGCAAAGAAGGGGAAGGAGTGGATCTATCACTTGATCGGACAACTTCTCTCAAATGCTCTCAAATCCCTTGGGGATCTAAGATTTGGTGTGAAGGAGTGAGAGAGAGAGTGTAATGTGTACTAGGGTTTGTTCAAAGTGAGTGGTCAACCCTATCCCGTGGGGGAAGAAGGCTATATATGGTGGTGGTGAAAAGCTAGCCGTTTGGCCACTTAAGGCACAGGAGCTGCCGGACGTCCAGTGGGTACCGGACGACCGGTGACACAGATCGGACCGGACGTCCGGCCGGGCAGCCGGTCGTCCGCTCGCTGGAGTATAAATCTGACCGCGAAAACAGCACAGGTAGCGGACGTCCGGAGAGTAGCGATCGACCGCTGACCAGACGTCCGGAGAATCCGGAAATCCGTTAATATGTGTTCTGTTTAGATGTACCGAACGTCCGGAGAAAATGGACATCCGGCGACCGGTCATCCGGAGAGATCGGACATCCGCTAATAAGTGTTCTGTTGAGAAGTACCGGTCATCCGGTGGGCGCCGGATGTCCGGTCAGTTGTGAAGGCTGGTCCAACTGATTCAAGAACACAAAAGACCGTGCACACATGGTGAAAACTAAGAGATGATAGAAGAAGTGTTTTGTGGATTTTGAGCAAGTCTTTCATGTTACCCAACGATCCCCTCTTAATAGTGCGGGATCCCTATACTCAAGAACAAATCGAAAGAAAGGGCCAAAGCCATTTGTCTTGTATTCTCCGCTCTTGAGTAGTATATACCTCTTTGTTTGTAGTCATGATCCACACACATAACACTTGAAACATAATCCTGAGATATACTTGATAAACATGATTAGTCCCGAAAATGCATGTTGTCATCAACATCAAAATAAGATTAAGGGCATGATTGCACTTTCACCCGCGCCAAGGGAGGCGGCGCGACGCATACCACGGGAAGTCGACGTGTAGCGACGACGGTGGACCCCGGGCCACGGCGCTACGGCCCGAAGGGGCAACGCAGCGGCGGCGGGCAGTTCAAGGCGACGACAGGGATCGCAGGCCACGGCATGACAGCCCAAAGGGGGCGGCGCGGCGGAGAAGCACGGGTCGTGCAACCGCGGGGACGACCTCGGGACGGCGGCGTGCACCGCGTGCCACACTCGCTACGGCCCGACGGGGCGACGTAGCAGCGGCGCGAGGGTCGGTGCTGCCACGGGGACGACCTGGAACGGACGGCCTCGGGGCGGCGGTGGACCGTGGGGCGCGGCACTACGGCTCGAAGGGGTGACGCAGCGGTGATGTGGGTTGGTGTAGCCGGGAGAAGAACCACGGGGCGGCGGCGCTGCGGCCCGACGGGGTGACGCAGCGGCAGCCCACTGCTCGATCGGTAGAGGGGCGCGCTGAACTCGGGACGGTCTTCACGGGGCCTGCGGAGGTGCGCGCAATCGATGGGCCAGGTCGGTCGCACGGCGTAGATGAGGTGGATCACGGCGGCGGGCGGGTGATCAATCCGATCACGCGTGAGGTCGGGGACGCTGCTCGGTGAAGACGGGGCGGCAGTGTTGGGGAACGTAGTAATTTCAAAAAATTTCCTACGCACACGCAAGATCATGGTGATCCATAGCAACGAGAGGGGGAGTGTATCTTCATACCCTTGAAGATCGCTAAGCGGAAGCGTTTATCAACGCGGTTGATGTAGTCGTACATCTTCACGATCCGCCCGATCCAAGTACCGAACGCACGACACCTCCGAGTTCTGCACACGTTCAGCTCGATGACGTCCTCGCCTTCTCGATCCAGCAAGATGGGCGAAGTAGTAGATGAGTTCCGGCAGCATGACGGCGTGGTGACGGTGTTGGTGAAGAACAATCTCCGCAGGGCTTCGCCTAAGCACTACGGAAACTATGACGGAGGATAAACTAGAGGGGATGGGGTTGCCGGCACACGACTTGGTGTTTCTTGATATGTCCTTGGTGCTAGCCCTGCCCCTCTATTTATATGTTGAGCCTTGGGGTCAAAATTTGGAGTAAAAGCCTCCACAAAGTCGGTTTCACCCGAAAGGCAAGAGTCCTTCTCGGAATCCAGGGCCAGACGCCAGGGACTGGACTCCGTAAAACTTTCTTTTGCGCTTTCCAAAAACCTTCTGGGCTTTCCCCTTTGGCCCAAATAATGTGTTCTCATACCCAAACATTTCGGGAAACATCCGGAACCCCTTCCGGTGAATTCCGGAACCCTTCCGGAGATCAAACACTATTATCCCATATATCAAACTTTATCTCCGGACCATTCCAGAGTTCCTCGTCATATCCATGATCTCATCCGGGATTCCGAACAACATTCAGTTACCAACATACATAACTCATATAATACTATATCGTCAATGAAAACGTTAAGCATGCGGACCCTACGGGTTCGAGAACTATGTAGACATGACCGAGACACGTTTCCAGTCAATAACCAATAGCGGGACCTGGATGCCCATATTGGCTCCCACATATTCTATGAAGATCTTTATCGGTCAAACCGCATAACAACATACATTGTTCCCTTTGTCATCGGTATGTTACTTGCCCGAGATTCGATCGTCGGTATCTCAATACCTAGTTCAATCTCGTTACCGGCAAGTCTCTTTACTCGTTATGTAATGCATCATTCCGTAACTAACTCATTAGCTACATTGCTTGCAAGGCTTATAGTGATGTGCATTACCGAGTGGGCCCAGAGATACCTCTCCGACAATCGGAGTGACAAATCCTAATCTCGAAATACGCCAACCCAACAAGTACCTTCGGAGACACCTGTAGAGCACCTTTATAATCACCCATAGGTTTACTGTTAAACCATAGTTCATATGGTGTCGTCTCAACGGATTTAGATGGTGCCCTATTAAATGTGAATGCAGCTGTCTCTAATGCATAACCCCAAAACGATAGTGGTAAACCGATAAGAGACATCATAGATCGCACCATATCTAGTAAAGTACGATTACGACGTTCGGACACACCATTACATTGTGGTGTTCCTAGTGGCATGAGTTGCGAAACTATTTCACATTGTTTCAAATGAAGACCAAACTCGTAACTCAAATATTCATCTCCACGATCAGATCATAGAAACTTTAATTTCTTGTTATGATGATTTTTCCACTTCACTCTGAAATTCTTTGAACTTTTCAACTATTTCAGACTTATGTTTCATCAAGTAGATATACCCATATCTGCTCAAATCATCTGTGAAGGTCAGAAAATAACGATACACTCCGCGAGCCTTAACACTCATCGGATCGCATACATTGGTATGTATTATTTCCAATAAGTCAGTAGCTCGTTCCATTGTTCCGGAGAACGGAGTTTTAGTCATCTTGCCCAAAAGGCACAGTTCGCAAGCATCAAATGATTCATAACCAAGTGATTCCAAAAATCCATCTTTATGGAGTTTCTTCATGCGCTTTACACCGATATGACCCAAATGGCAGTGCCAGAAATAAGTTGCACTATCATTATTAACTTTGCATCTTTTGGCATCAATATTATGAATATGTGTATCACTACGATCGAGATCCAACAAACTATTTTTATTGGGTGTATGACCATTTGAAGGTTTTATTCATGTAAACAGAGCAACAATTATTCTCTGATTTTAAATGAATAACCGTATTGCAATAAACATGATCAAATCATATTCATGCTCAATGCAAATGCCAAATAACATTTATTTAGGTTTAACACTAACCCCGAAAGTATAGGGAGTGTGCGATGATGATCATATCAATCTTGGAACTACTTCCAACACTCATCGTCACTTCCCCTTCAACTAGTCTATGTTTATTCTATAACTCCTGTTTCGAGTCACTAATTTTTAGCAACCGAACAAGTATCAAATACTCAGGGGCTACTATAAACACTAGTAAGGTACACATCAATAACCTGTATATCAAATATACCCTTGTTCACTTTGCCATCCTTCTTATCCACCAAATATTCAGGGTATTTCCGTTCTCAGTGACCATTTCCTTTGCAGTGTAAGCACTCAGTCTCAGGCTTTGGTTCAGCTTTGGGCTTCTTCGTGGGAGTGACAACTTGCTTGTCATTCTACTTGAAGTTCCCTTTCTTTCCCTTTGCCCTTTTCTTGAAACTAATGATCTTGTCAACCATCAACACTTGATGCTCTTTCTTGATTTCTACCTTCGTCGATTTCAACATCACGAAGAGCTCGAGAATCATTTTCGTCATCCCTTGCATACTATAGTTCATCACGAAGTTCTAGTAACTTAGTGATGGTGACTAGAGAATTCTGTCAATCACTATCTTATCTGGAAGATTAACTCCCACTTGATTCAAGCGATTGAAGTACCCAGACAATCTAAGCACATGCTCACTAGTTGAGCGATTCTCCTCCATCTTTTAGCTATAGAACTTGTTGGAGACTTCATATCTCTCAACTCGGGTATTTGCTTGAAATATTAACTTCAATTCTTGGAACATCTCATATGGTCCATGACGTTCAAAACATCTTTGAAGTCCCGATTCTAAGCCGTTAAGCATGGTGCACTAAACTATCAAGTAGTCATCATATTGAGCTAGCCAAACGTTCATAACGTCTGCATCTGCTCCTGCAATAGGTCTATCACCTAGCGGTGCATTAAGGACATAATTCTTCTGTGCAGCAATGAGGATAAACCTCAGATCACGGATCCAATCCGCATCATTGCTACTAACATCTTTCAACACAATTTTCTCTAGGAACATATCAAAATAAACATATGAAAGCAACAACACAAGCTATTGATCTACAACATAATTTGCAAAATACTACCAGGACTAAGTTCATGATAAATTTAAGTTCAATTAATCATATTACTTAAGAACTCCCACTTAGATAGACATCCCTCTAATCCTCTAAGTGATTACGTGATCCATATCAACTACACCATGTCCGATCGTCACGTGAGATGGAGTAGTTTCAACGGTGAACATCAATATGTTGATCATATCTACTATATGATTCACGATCGACCTTTCGGTCTCCGTGTTCCGAGGCCATATCTGTTATATGCTAGGCTCGACAAGTTTAACCTGAGTATTCTGCGTGTGCAACTGTTTTGCACCCGTTGTATTTGAACGTAGAGCCTATCACACCCGATCATCACATGGTGTCTCAGCACGAAGAACTTTCGCAACGGTGCATACTCAGGGAGAACACTTCTTGATAATTTAGTGAGAGATCATCTTAAAATGCTACCGTCAATCAAAGCAAGATAAGATGCATAAAGGATAAACATCACATGCAATCAATATAAGTGATATGATATGGCCATCATCATCTTGTGCTTGTGATCTTTCATCTCTGAAGCACTGTCGTGATCACCATCGTCACCGGCGCGACACCTTGATCTCCATCGTAGCATCGTTGTCGTTACGCCATCTATTGCTTCTACGACTATCGCTACCGCTTAGTGATAAAGTAAAGCAATTACAGGGCGTTTACATTTCATACAATAAAGCGACAACCATATGGCTCCTGCCAATTGCCGATAACTTCGGTTACAAAACATGATCATGTCATACAATAAAATATAGCATCACTTCTTGACCATATCACATCACAACATGCCCTGCAAAAACAAGTTAGACGTCCTCTACTTTTTTGTTGCAAATTTTACGTGGCTGCTACGGGCTGAGCAAGAACCGTTCTTACATACGCATCAAAACCACAATGATAGTTTGTCAAGTTAGTGCCGTTTTAACCTTCGCAAGGACCGGGCGTAGCCACACTCGATTCAGCTAAAGTGAGAGAGACAGACACCCGCCAGCCACCTTTAAGCACGAGTGCTCGTAATGGTGAAACCAGTCTCGCGTAAGCGTACGCGTAATGTCGGTCCGGGCCGCTTCATCTCACAATACCGCTGAACCAAAGTATGACATGCTGGTAAGCAGTATGACTTGTATCGCCCACAACTCACTTGTGTTCTACTCGTGCATATGACATCTACGCATAAAACCAGGCTCTGATACCACTGTTGGGGAACGTAGTAATTTCAAAAAAATTCCTACGCACACGCAAGATCATGGTGATGCATAGCAACAAGAGGGGGAGTGTATCTTCATACCCTTGAAGATCGCTAAGCGGAAGCGTTTATCAACACGGTTGATGTAGTCGTACATCTTCACGATCCGACCGATCCAAGTACCGAACGCACGGCACCTCTGAGTTCTGCACACGTTCAGCTCGATGACGTCCTCGCCTTCTCGATCCAGCAAGACGGGCGAAGTAGTAGATGAGTTCCGGCAGCATGACGGCGTGGTGACGGTGTTGGTGAAGAACAATCTCCGCAGGGCTTCGCCTAAGCACTACGGAAACTATGACGGAGGATAAACTAGAGGGGATGGGGTTGCCGGCACACGGCTTGGTGTTTCTTGATATGTCCTTGGTGCTAGCCCTGCCCCTCTATTTATATGTTGAGCCTTGGGGTCGAAACTTGGAGTAAAAGCCTCCACAAAGTCGGTTTCACCCAAAAGGCAAGAGTCCTTCTCGGAATCCAGGGCCAGACGCCAGGGACCCTGGCGTCTGGCCCCTGGACTCCGCAAAACTTCCTTTTGCGCTTTCCAAAAACCTTCTGGGCTTTCCCCTTTGGCCCAAATAACGTGTTCTCGTACCCAAACATTTCGGGAAACATCCGGAACCCCTTCCGGTGAATTCCGGAACCCTTCCGGAGATCAAACACTATTATCCCATATATCAAACTTTATCTCCGGACCATTCCGGAGTTCCTCGTCATATCCATGATCTCATCCGGGATTCCGAACAACATTCGGTTACCAACATACATAACTCATATAATACTATATCGTCAATGAAAACGTTAAGCGTGCGGACCCTACGGGTTCGAGAACTATGTAGACATGACCGAGACACGTTTCCAGTCAATAACCAATAGCGGGACCTGGATGCCCATATTGGCTCCCACATATTCTACGAAGATCTTTATCGGTCAAACGGCATAACAACATACGTTGTTCCCTTTGTCATCGGTATGTTACTTGCCCGAGATTCGATCATCGGTATCTCAATACCTAGTTCAATCTCGTTACTGGCAAGTCTCTTTACTCATTCCATAATACATCATCCCGCAACTAACTCATTAGTTGCAATGCTTGCAAGGCTTTAAGTGATGTGCATTACCGAGTGGGCCCAGAGATACCTCTCCGACAATCGAAGTGACAAATCCTAATCTCGAAATACGCCAACCCAACAAGTACCTTCGGAGACACCTTTAGAGCACCTTTATAATCACCCAGTTACGTTGTGAAGTTTGGTAGCACACAAAGTGTTCCTCCGGTAAACGGGAGTTGCATAATCTCATAGTCATAGGAACATGTATAAGTCATGAAGAAAGCAATAGCAACATACTAAACGATCGAGTGCTAAGCTAACGGAATGGGTCATTTCAATCACATCATTCAAATAATGATGTGATCCCGTTAATCAAATGACAACTCATGTCTATGGTTAAGAAACTTAACCATCTTTGATTAACGAGCTAGTCAAGTAGAGGCATACTAGTGACACTATGTTTGTCTATGTATTCACACATGTATTATGTTTCCGGTTAATACAATTCTAGCATGAATAATAAAAATTTATCATGATATAAGGAAATAAATAATAACTTTATTATTGCTTCTAGGGCATATTTCCTTTAGGCGTCGGAGTCCGAGATGAAGCCAGCGACAGCGGGTGGCAGGGCGGCTATGATTGGCCGCCGCATGGCGCGAGGCCACTGGGTTGGGGTGATGCAGGAATCCCGGTCGGAGCAGGGTGGTGACGGCCGACGTAGATCGACAGGCGGGCCGGCGCGCGAACAGTGGCGGTGAAGGGCCGCTGTCGGTGTCAAAACCGGTGGATCTCGGGTAGGGGGTCCCGAACTGTTCGTCTAGGCGGATGGTAACAGGAGACAAGGGACACGATGTTTTTACCCAGGTTCGGGCCCTCTCGATGGAGGTAAAACCCTACTCCTGCTTGATTAATATTGATGATATGGGTAGTGTCGGTGTCAAAACCGGCGGATCTCGGGTAGGGGGTCCCGAACTGTGCGTCTAGGCGGATGGTAACAGGAGACAAGGGACACGATGTTTTACCCAGGTTCAGGCCCTCTTGATGGAGGTAAAACCCTACGTCCTGCTTGATTGATATTGATGATGTGGGTATTACAAGAGTAGATCTACCACGAGATCAAGGAGGCTAAACCCTAGAAGCTAGCCTATGGTATGATTGTTGTTATTGTTGTTGTCCTACGGACTAAAACCATCCGGTTTATATAGACATCGGAGAGGGCTAGGGTTACACAGAGTCGATTACAATGGTAGGAGATCTACATATCCGTATCGCCAAGCTTGCCTTCCACGCCAAGGAAAGTCCCATCCGGACACGGGACGAAGTCTTCAATCTTGTATCTCCATAGTCTTGGAGTCCGGCCGATGATGATAGTTCGGCTATCCGAACACCCCCTAATCCGGGACTCCCTTAGTAGCCCCTGAACCAGGCTTCAATGACGACGAGTCTGGCGCACATATTGTCTTCGGCATTGCAAGGCGGGTTCCTCCTTCGAATAATTTATAGAAGATTGTGAACACCAGGATAGTGTCCGGCTCTCAGCGCATTTAGCGAAGCAGTTTCCTTGGCACGTCTTGTCGAAGCAGAGATCGTGTTCCCCTTATCCCAGGATTCTCATTTATACAGACGTGGGTAACCCAACCGCGCCCGTTGCCACGCCCCCTCCATCGAAGGCGAGTTCGAAACGGCCATGGAGATGGCTCTTGGTATTCTTCCCCTTTATAATGAGACCAAGGCCCGTTCCTTTTCTTCAATCCTCAATCGAATCCACCCCTCGCCCCGAGTTCCAACACCCAGGGCTCCAGATTCGGGCACTTCGGACCTTCGACAATGTCCGGCTTCGACCTACAGGGCCGGTGGATGCCCTCCTCCGTCACGGAAGAGGACGAGCTAAAGCTTAGGGACGCCAGGTACTTAACCTACGAGATTTCGCATAGGTTGCCTGCCCAAGGGCAAGTCATTCCTACCCCTGAGCCTGGCGAGAGCGTCGTGTTCGTGCCTCACCTCCGTCGGGGTTTAGGCTTCCCGATGGATCCCTTCGTGAGGGGGCTCCTGTTTTACTATGGGCTGGAATTCCACGACCTGGCTCCCAAGTCTATCCTCCATATCTCATCATTTATTGTCGTCTATGAAGCCTTCCTCTGCACTACCCCTCACTTTGGTTTGTGGCTCAAAACCTTCAACTTGGAGCCGAAGATGATTGAGGGGCGTCAGGCAGAGTGCGGCGGGGCGGTTATAAGCAAGAGGGCCGATGCTCCATGGCCCGAGGGCTCTTTTCAGGAGGAGCTCGGTTTGTGGCAACAGGAGTGGTTCTATATCACCGCTCCCAGGGGCAGCAGGCAGAGGCCGCCGCCCGCCTTTTGCCCGGGCCCTCCACCATGGCTGACATCGTGGGTCAACAAAGGGTTCGACTGGGGGCCGTCCAAGGACGTACCCCTATTGCAGCGTCGGATTCGAGATCTCCAAGAGAGGGAGATCAATCTGTTCGTAGTGACGCAGGTTATGCTGATTCGTCGTCTTCTGCCCTGCAAAGGTCGCCCCCTCCGCCTGTGGGAATTCAATCCGGAGGGACCACGAGCTCTCCAACACTTTATGGGTACGAAACCCGTGGAGATGTACAAACTGTTCTTCGGATCACAAGAAGTGTGTCCGGACTTGACCGAGGACGCTGGCCTAAGCTGCAATCGCCCGGATACTCAAGTAAGTAGCCCTGTGACCGGAAATATCATCCATTTATTTATCATGGATTTGCCTCTTAACCAGCTATCCCTTGAACAGGAGTGGATAGCGCAAGCAAAACTGATATGGTGTCCGGCCCCCTCCCTGAGACCATGCCGGATCCCGTGTTAATCAAAATGTTGGAGGTTGCGCCTTCGGAGGAAGGCGAAGGGGGGAACAGGGAAACTACCACCTCTGTTAAGGAGGCTCTTAGTAAGGGGGGAATCAAGAATCCCTCCCTCCAGGGGGAGAAGAGGACCGCTTCCGGAAACCCGGAGGCCAAAGCCTCGAAGCGGGGAAAGAAATCTGCTCCGGAAGGTCCTGTGCCGGGAGGAGTCCCGGCCGCACAATCTCCCCAAAGGAATCAGCCCTCCAGCGAGCCGTAAGTAGGAAAAAGGGAAGCTTTATAATAAAGGACATCCCTATGTTATTTCTAAGGATAACCGAAGTTTTTTCCTTGTAGTTCGGATCTCAGCCCTTCTCAGCAGGGCTCATCCTCGGGGGACCTTCGTCCGGAGATGATGGAGAGCAAAACGCCTCCATTTGCCGCCCCGTCGGGCGGGGCGGACGACCCTGAGGTGTCGTCACGGAGGGTCTCCCCGAGTCTGGCGGGGCCTGGTAGTTCGGCACCCACAGGAGTACGGCCGGTGGAGCTGCAGGGTTTGCTTGAGAAGGCGTCTCTCTCAGAAGATCACCGCGCATTAATGAGTGCGGTGATTGAAAGGATCTCATCCGTCGAGAGCGGGTTGCATGAGGCCGTCGGAAGTTTACTGACGGGGTTTGAGGTACGCAAAAAATGACATACCTTTTGACAGTTTTGCACATAGGGTGCGCTCTGTATAGATAGTTGCCCCTGAGACTCGGTATGTTGTCGAAAGCGACAGCGTGCCAAGGATCATAATCTCAGTTACGAAATGTCGCCTTTCTTATGCAGGTGGCGGAGCGTTCGGTGGCCAGCCGGACTGAGAGAGTTGCCGAACTGAAGAGGCAACTCGATGTTGCGGATGCAGACATCACGCTGGTCAATGAACGACTTGAAGAGTCGCAAGGTAAGTGGTGTTTCTGCGGTCACCTGGTAAGGGAGCTGATGCCCACTCCTTACAACATGTATGCTTGATGCAGATGGTGCCGCTGCTGTGGAAGTCCTTCGGGCGGAGCTTGCTCGAGCCAAGGATCAAGCCAGAAAAAGTGATGCGGCTGCCTTGAAGGCAGCAGAGGAGCTAAAAGCCGAGAAGGCTGCTCACTGCCGAAGCAGGGAGGAAATGGCCGTAATGGCCGTGAAATTAAAAGATGCTACCGACCGCTATGAGGTTCTTGAAAGAGAACTCCAAGCGGAGCAAGAGGGCCTGAAGAAGGCCATCGCCGAAGCCAAGGATGCTCGTTCTGCAATGCGGGCTATAAAGGAGGAGCCGCGTCAGGCCGGAGACATTGTGGCTGGAAAGCCCTTTCTGTTGCGTAGGAAATTCACGAATCCGAAGTATGCTCAGTTGGGCCAGTTGTGGAGTGCGGAGGATCCTTATCTGGATTTGGCGGCGAGTGCGGCGGACGCAGTTCGGCACTTTCGAAGTCAGAAGGATCATGAAATGGAAGAGCTGTTTTGGTCTCAATTCCACAGTTCGGAGCGTCCACTGCCGTTGACCGATCAGTTAGCTGAGTGGGCTGAGCTGAATAGATTGTACGGACTAGCCATGACGGATGTGCTGGCTCATTTGTAGCCGGAAAGGCCCAAGCCGAAGAGTTATTTTGGTTTATTGCAGCAATTCCTTGGGGCGGTGCCGCATATCAAGGCGATGAAGCAGTCAGCCTGCATAGAGGGTGCACGGATGGCTCTTGCCCGTGTTAAAACATACTGGGTGGAGATGAATGCCACCGATGTTGCGTCCTGGGGTTCAGACGAGAGCCGATTACCCACCGAGCACTATTTTGAGGAAGTCCTGCAGGGCGCTCGTTTAATAGAGTCGCAGTGCTCGAAAAATGTCATGTTCAAATGACGTGTATGATTTGTGAGATCATATTTATAATATAACGACTTTTTATACTTGTGCGTTCAAGTATTGAAATATCTCCTGTGCGGCCGTTAATGTATATGTATTTATAACCTAAAAGATGGCAGTCTTTGGCTTCAGCCCCCACGCACATGGTGCGGGGGTGTTTGCAAAAAAAAGCGCATTTTCACACTTAATCCAACGTCTTGGTCCTTTGAAGGAGGTGATAGCATAGCAAACTAGGCAACCGGACTATAATGCTTTATCACTTTCACTTAGCCATAGGAGCTCGATGGTGGGGCTACGATATAGCCCCTAGAGGCACCACGCTCTCCGAACTCGGGGCGCGTGTGTGCCTGACCGGGAAGCGGTCCTTCATCAAAGCGGAGGAATTCTAAACATTCCAATAGTCGATCGAGTGGTTGACCAGTCTCTCGCTGTATCATGACAGTCAGTTTTCGGCTTTCTCTACTGAGGTGCTCGCCCGGCCGAACCGGGGCACAATCGTAGTAGTTCTCCTGGTGCCGCGTTAGCCGATGGAGCGGAACGTAAGGCAGCAAAACACAGGAGCCGGGCAAACCCAACATTTGACCAAAGACATGATTCGGAGCTGATGCATATAAGGCCTAACTCGGGACGCCGAACACTCCCTAAGGTATTCGGACTTTATGATAACGGGCAGAACAGTGCCCTAAGCCCCTAGTGTCCAGGCACAGGCAAGAACTTCTGATGCGGCCGATGCCAAAACGCCAGCCTCCTCCTCAGTTATGGTAGGAAACCGGGGGATGAGTATCAACAAGAGACAGTAAGAAAGGTTTACACAGGGTCTTAATCTGAAATGAATCCTTGTAACGGGTCCCTGCTGCACGTCTGCGCCTGTCTCTCCGTTGTGCTGTATCCTGGACGGGTGTAGCACGTGGTTCATCTGTGAAATAGAAGAACTTAGTTTGGAAAAAATATCGTGCAAAAGATGTATTTAAAACAGAGTATGATTTGGAAGATGAATAAAATTGAGCTTTATTGGCTCTCATTGTTTATACATGCAGCCCCTTGTAAAGAGGTATGCGGCTGGGAAGCCCCTTGCTTATTTGTGCCGGACTCGCCTAACCGTGTCCGAGGTCTAAATGACCTGTTTTTAGGGGCTTTGATCAGCAAGGTTGGATTAATGTTCGGCTGTCAAGGCAGTCTCACGTTTTCCGTGGTCGAGGAACACTCGGAGTTTTCCCTTTAATGAGATTATGCCGCATGGACCGGGCATTTTGAGTGTAAGAGACGCGTAATGCGGTATTGCGGTAAAGCGGGTGAAAGCTTCGCGTCCCAGCAGTGCTTGATGGCCACTTTTGAATGGGGCGATATGGAAGACTAGCTTTTCACGACGGAAGTTGTCGGGTGAACCGAACACAACTTTTAGTAGTATAGAGCCTGTACACTTGGCATAAAGGCCTGGCATCACTCCTTTGAAGGAAGTGTTGTTATGGCGAATTTTTGTAGGGTCTATCCCCATTCTGCGGATGGTGTCCTGGTATAGCAGGTTTATATCACTTCCGCACAATTTATCACATGAATTGAGTTTGCTGTTTTGACCTCTAGTGGGAATGTCTTATGTACTCCGGTCTGCTGCTTGTGGGATTCGTCATCGTCTTCGCTTGGTGTGTCGAGCCCCTTGTGTTCGGCGTTAAGTCGTCCGGACTGCTTGAAGACCCAACAATCTCTGTGGGTATGGTTTGCAGGCTTCCCGGGGGTACTGTGGATTTGACATATCCTATCCAAGATTTTGTTTAGGTTGGATAGCTCGTCACTGTTGTCCTTAAGGGGCAGTGTTTTGTTATTCGGCTGAGATCTTTTGAATCCGGCGTTGACCGCCGTGCTATTTGGGTTGCTTTCCTTATTCCTGCGCTGATCTTTTCTGCGTCGTGATTTCCCATTTCCATCCCTGACCTCGGATGTACTCGGGTCGCTGGTGCTGCATCGTGCTAGCCAGCTATCTTCTCCCGCGCAAAAGCAGGTCATGAGGCTTGTTAGTGTGGCCATTGTTCTTAGTTTTTCCTGGCCGAGGTGTCTGGCGAGCCATTCGTCTCGGACGTTATGTTTAAAGGCTGCTAAGGCTTCGGCGTCCGGACAGTCGACTATTTGGTTCTTTTTGGTGAGGAACCTGTTCCAGAATTTGCGTGCTGATTCCCCGGGCTGTTGAGTTATGTGACTTAAATCGTCTGCGTCTGGAGGGCGGACATAAGTTCCCTGAAAATTTGCTCGAAACGCATCCTCAAGCTCTTCCCAACTTCCAATGGTATTTTTTGGGAGGCTTTTGAGCCAATGCCGAGCTGGCCCTTTGAGTTTGAGGGGTAGGTATTTTATGGCGTGGAGATCATCTCCTCTAGCCATATGTATGGCGTGGAGCTTTCTGGAGCCTTCTTTTTTGGCCCATAGATGGGCCTGACCGGGCCATCCTTTTTGCGCGGATCCTTATTTGGATTGTGTGCCGGATTATGTGCGGCGCCGTTTGGCGCTCTTAGACTGTTATCTGGCCGTCTATCCGGCCAGTCGACCTCTTTCTTTTTTGACTGTGGGGGTCTACGGCCTCGTCGTCAAATTCGGGCAACAACTTGCGCTTCGGGTAGCTTTTTGCTTGGTGACTATCGCCGTATTTATCTGCGGTCTTGAGTACTTTGCTCCATCTCATTCTGAGTACGTCTTCCGCCGTTTTGAGCTTTCTCTTTTGCTTCTTCAAACTCCTTGCAGTGGCGACGAGCCTTCTGTGCAGGTTCTTATGCTCCGGTGATGTGTCCGGCGTGAGATCGTCTGGACTATTGTTTTTGCCGGGAATGGGATGCTCGTCCACAGGTTCGCCCTGCTCTATGGCTGGGTCAGTATGGGTGCCGTTGTTATCGAGGCGGGACTTCGGGCGGCGCTTGCGTCGCCGTTTTTGTTGTTTTTCGGGGGAATTGTCCTTCGCCGCGTCCCGTTGTTCCTCGTTATCACTTCCTTTTGGTGTATCCACCATGCATACGTCGTGAGTTGAGGTGGCTTTCCAGTGCCCAGTAGGCGCTGGTTCTTGGTCGTCTCCGGCATCGTCGTCCATATCGTCGATGTCTTCGGAGTCGAAGTCTAGCATGTCGGTTAAATCATCGACAGTGGCTACTAAGTGGGTGGTGGGTGGGCCTTGAATTTCTTCGTCGTCCGCATCCCAACCGTCCTGACCATAGTCCGGCCAGGGCTCTCCTGATAACGAGAGATATCTTAGCGAACTCAGGATGTCGCCAAAAGGTGAGTGTTGAAAAATGTTCGCAGCGGTGAACTCCATGATCGACACCCAATCGGATTCGATTGGAGAGGGCGCGGGGGGTTCGGAGTCCGGCAAGGAGTCCGACATCTTGGAGTCACGAGCTTCAGACGGGACAAAGTCAGTATTCGGCTCTATCGCCGTAGAGGTTGCAGCCCCCGAGGGGTGTCTAACCACCCATCCTCGATCTGCACAGCCGGCTCCGAATCGAGGGTCGGAACGGACTCGTGTGCGGCCTCCAGGGCACTGTCCGGCAGCGGAGCTAAATCATGCCCATCATGACAGCGCGGCACGCTCGGTTGTGGCTCGAATCCATTGAAGATCAAGTCTCTGCGGATGTCAGCCGTGGAGTTTAAACCTCCAAATCTGACCTGACGGCCAGGGGCGTAGCTTTCGATCTGCTCCAGATGGCCAAACGAATTGGCCCGCAGTGCAAAGCCGCCGAATACGAAGATCTGTCCGGGGAGGAAAGTCTCACCCTGGACCGCGTTGTTGTTGATGATCGAAGGAGCCATCGAGCCTATTGGTGACGACACAGAGGAACTCTCAATGAAAGCACCAATGTCGGTGTCAAAACCGGCGGATCTTGGGTAGGGGGTCCCGAACTATGCGTCTAGGCAGATGGTAACAGGAGACAAGGGACACGATGTTTTACCCAGGTTCGGGCCCTCTTGATGGAGGTAAAACCCTACGTCCTGCTTGATTGATATTGATGATGTGGGTATTACCAGAGTAGATCTACCACGAGATCAAGGAGGCTAAACCCTAGAAGCTAGCCTATGGTATGATTGTTGTTATTGTTGTTGTCCTACGGACTAAAACCATCCGGTTTATATAGACACCAGAGAGGGCTAGGGTTACACAGAGTCAGTTACAATGGTAGGAGATCTACATATCCGTATCGCCAAGCTTGCCTTCCACGCCAAGGAAAGTCCCATCCGGACACAGGACGAAGTCTGCAATCTTGTATCTTCATAGTCTTGGAGTCCGGCCAATGATGATAGTTCGGCTATCCGGACACCCCCTAATCCGGGACTCCCTCAGGTAGTACAAGAGTAGATCTACCACGAGATCAGAGAGGCTAAACCCTAGAAGCTAGCCTATGGTATGATTGTTATTCGTCCTACGGACTAAAACCCTCCGGTTTATATAGGCACTGAAGAGGGTTAGGGTTACACAGAGTCGGTTACAATGGTAGGAGATCTACATATCCGTATCGCCAAGCTTGCCTTCCACTCCAAGGAAAGTCCCATCCGGACACGGGACGAAGTCTTCAATCTTGTATCTTCATAGTCCAGGAGTCCGGCCAAAGGTGATAGTTTGGCTATCCGGACACCCCCTAATCCAGGACTCCCTCAGTAGCCCCTGAACCAGGCTTCAATGATGACGAGTCCGGCGCGCATATTGTCTTCAGCATTGCAAGGCGGGTTCCTCCTCCGAATACTTCATAGGAGATTTTGAACACAAGGATAGTGTCCGCCTCTGCAAAATAAGTTCCACATACCACCGTTGAGAGAATAATATTTACACAAATTCAATCTGCTGACGTATTCTGTGGTGTGACATCACACCGTGGCCAAGCCTTTATTCGTCTTGTCAAGGCAGAGATTGTGTCCCCTTATTTCGGGATTCTCATCAATACGGGTGTGGGTAACCCAATCGTGCCCGTTGGCACGCCTCCTCTATCGAAGGCGAGTCCCAAACGGCCACGGGGAAGGCTCTTGGTATTCAACCTCTTTATAAAGAGACCAAGGCTCCACTCCTTTCTTTCAATCTCAATCGAATCCGCCCCTCGCCTCGAGTTCCAACACCCAAAGCTCCAGATTCAGGCGCTTCGGACCTTCGATGATGTCCGGCTCCGACCTGCAAGGCCGGTGGATGCCTTCCTCCGTTATGGAAGAAGACGTGCTAAAGCTAAGAGATGCCAGGTATATAACCGGCGAAATTTCGCATAGGCTGTCTGCCCAAGGGCAGGTTATTCCCACTCCCAAGCCTGGCGAAAGCGTGGTGTTCGCGTCTCATTTTCTTCGGGGGCTAGGCTTCCCGACGGACCCCTTCGTGAGGGGGCTCATGTTTTATTATGGGTTGGAATTTCATGACTTAGATCTGGAGTCCATCCTCCACATCTCATAGTTCATTGTTGTATGCGAAGCCTTCCTCCGCATTACCCCTCACTTCGGATTGTGGCTCAAGACCTTCAAGGTGGAGCCGAAGATGATCAAGGGGCAGCAGGCAGAGTGCAGAGGGGCTGTTATAAGCAAGAATGCTGATGCTCCGTGGCCCGAGGGCTCTTTTCAAGAGGAGCTCGGCCTATGGCAACAAGAGTGGTTTTATATCACAGTTCCCAGGGGCACCAAATGGGTGGCGCCGCCTGCCTTTCGCTCGGGTCCTCCACCGCGGTTGGAGTCATGGGTCAATAAAGGACTTGCTTGGGGGCCGTCCAAGGACATGCCCTTGTTGTGGGGCCGCATTCAAGACCTCCTAGAGAGAGAGAGAGATCACTCTGGTCGTAGTAGCGCAGGTCATGCTGATTCGTCGCATCCCGCCCTGCAAACGTCGCCCCCTCCGCCTGTGGGAATTTAACCCGGAGGGACCACGAGCTCTCCAACATTTTATGGGCGCGACGCCCATGGAGATGTACAAGCTTCTCTTCGGATCACAAGCGATGTGCTTGGACTTGACCGAGGACGCAGGTCTGAGCTGCAATCGCCCCAGATACTCAAGTAAGCAGCCCTGTACCTGGACACGCTATCCCATATTTATCACGAACTTGCCCTTTAAAAGAGTTGTTCCTTGAACAGGAGTGGATAGCGAAAGCAAAGTTAATCAGGTGTCCGGCCCCCCTCCCTGAGACCACGCCGGATCCCATGTTAACCAGGATGCTGGAGGTTGCGCCTTCGGAAGAAGGTAAAGGGGGGAACAAGGAAGCTACCGCCTCTGCGAAGGAGGGTGTCAGGAAAGGAGGGATCGAGAATCCCTCCATCCAGGGGAAGAAGAGGACCGCCTCTGAAGACCTGGAGACCATGGTCTCAAAGCGGGGGAAGAAATCTTCGTCAGAGGGTCCTGCGCCGAGAGATGCCTCGGCCGCATTATGCCCCCAAGGGGATCAACCCTCCACCGAGCCGTAAGTAAAAAGGGGAGTTTATTTTAAAATAAAGTATATCCCTGCCCTATTTTTGATGAAGATAACCGAAATTTTACCTTGTAGTTTGGATCTCAGCCCTTCTCAGCAGAGCTCATCTTCGGGGGATCTTCGTCCGGAGATGATAGAGAGTGAAACACCTCCCCCTGCCGTACCGTCTTGCGAGGCGGGCGACCCTGAGGTGTCGTCGCGGAGGGTTTCTCTGAGTCCGGTGGGGCCGGAAGGTAGTCGTATGTCCCCTCAAAGCCCTCTACGTCCGGCCTTCGAAAAAGGCCATCGGACGAGTCCGGCACCACCTGGTGTACGGTCGGAGGAGCTGAAGGATCTGCCCGGGCGAGCGTCTATCTCAGAAGATCACCGTGCGTTAATGGGTACGATGATTGAAAGGATTTCATCCGCTGAGAGCGGATTGCACGAAGCCGTCAGAAGTTTACTGACAGGCTTTGAGGTACGCAAAATGATGTACCCTCTAATAGTTCCACATATAAAATGCGCCCTGTGTAGATAGTAGCCCCTGAGGCTCGGTGTGTTGTCAAAAATGACAGCGCGCCGAGGATCATAATCCCAGGTATAATGTGTCGTCCTTCCAATGTAGGTGGCGAAGGGTCCGGTGGCTAGTCGAACTGATGAATTTGCCGAATGAAAGCGGCAGCTTGACGTGGCTGATGTCGACATTGCGCTTGTCAATAAGCGACTTGATGAGTCACAAGGTATGCAATTTCTCCGCGGACACCTGGTAAGGAAGCTTGATGCCCGTGCCTTACAACATATATGCTTGATGCAGATGGTGCCGCTACCATGGAGAACCTTCGGGCGGAGCTCGCCCGAGCCAAGGAGCAGGCCAGAAAGAGTGATGCGGCTGCCTTAAAGGCGGCCGAAGAGCTAAAAGCCGAACAGGCTGCTCACTGCCAAAGCAAGAAGGAAATGGCCAAGATGGCCGTGGAGTTAAAGAATGCTGCCGACCGCTGCAAGATTCTTAAAAAAGAAGATCGAGTGGTGCAAGAGGACCTGAAGAAGGCCACTACCGAGGCCAAGGATGCTCGTTCTGCGATGAGAGCTATGAAGAAGGAGCTGCGTCGGGCCGGAGATATCGCGGCTGGAAAGCCCTTTCTACTGCGGAGGAAATTCATGAATCCTAAGTATGCTCAGTTGGACCGGCTGTGGAGTGTAGAGGATGCTTATCTGGACCTGGCGGCAAGTGCCGCGGACGCGGCCGAACACTTCCGAGATCAAAAGGATCACGAAATGGAAAGGGTTTTTTGGTCGCAGTTCCATAATCCAGAGCGCCCTCTTCCATTAACCGATCGCTTGGCCGAATGGGCGGAGCTGAATAGGTTATCCAGACTTGCCATGAAGGATGTCGTGAGTCTTTTGTGGCCGAAAAGGCCTGAGCCGAAGAGTTATTTTGGCTTGGTGCAGCAGTTCCGTGGTGCGGTGCCGCATATCAATGCAATGAGGAGGTCGGCATGCATAGAGGGTGCGCGGATGGCTCTTGCCCGTGTCAAGACATACTGGGCAGAGATGAAGGCCATCGATGTTGCATCCCAAGATTCGGACGGAAGCCGAGTACCTGTCGAGCACTATTTTCAGGAAGTTCTGCAGGGCGCTCGTTTAATAGAGACGCAGTGCTCGAAGGATATTATGTTCGAATAACATGTATTATTGTGAAACAATGCATCGATGGAATATAAGAGCTTTTTATACTTGTGCCTTTCAAGAATTAAAATACCTCCTGTGCGGCCGCTAATGTATATGTATATATAACCTGAAAGATGGCAGTCTTCGGCTTCAGCCCCCACGCATATAATGCGGGGGTGTTTGCAAAAGGCGCATTTTCACACTTAATCCAACGTCTTGGTCCTATAAAGGAGGCGGTAGCGCAGCAAACTAGGCAACCAGACTATAATGCTTTATCACTTTCACTTAGCCATATGAGTTTGACAGTGGGGCTACGATATAGATCCTAGGGGCACCGCGCTCACCCAAATTCGGGGCGCGTATGTGCCTGACCGGGAAACGGTCCTTCGTCAATGGGGAGGAATCCTATAGATTCCGGTGAGTCATCGAGTGGTTGACCAGTCTCACGCTATATCATGACAGTCAGTTTTCGGCTTTCTCTACTGAGGTGCTCGCCTGGCCGAACCGGGGCACAATCACAGTAGTTCTCCTGGTGCCGCCTTAGCCGATAGAGCGGAACGTAAGGCAGCAAAACACAGGAGCCGGGCAAACCCAACATTTGACCAAAGACATGATTCAGAGCTGATGCATATAAGGCCTAACTCGAGACGCCGAACACTCCCTAAGGTATTCGGTCTTTATGTAAATGGGCCGAACAACGCCCTTGGCAGTAAGTGAAGGAAATATGCCCTAGAGGAAATAATAAAGTTATTATTTATTTCCTTATTTCATGATAAATATTTATTATTCATACTAGAATTGTATTAACCGGAAACATAATACATGTGTGAATACATAGACAAACATAGTGTCACTAGTATGCCTCTACTTGACTAGCTCGTGTAACAAAGATGGTTAAGTTTCCTAGCCATGGACAAAAGAGTTGTCATTTGATTAAAGGGATCACATCATTAGGAGAATGATGTGATTGACTTGACCCATTCCGTTAGCTTAGCACACGATCGTTTAGTATGTTGTTGTTGCTTTCTTCATGACTTATACATGTTCCTATGACTATGAGATTATGCAACTCCTGTTTATCAGAGGAACACTTTGTGTGCTACCAAATGTCACAACGTAACTGGATGATTATAAAGGAGCTCTACAGGTGTCTCCGAAGGTACATGTTGGGTTGGCGTATTTCGAGATTAGGATTTGTCACTCTGATTGTCGGAGAGGTATCTCTGGGCCCTCTCGGTAATGCACATCACTATAAGCCTTGCAAGCAATGTAGCTAATGAGTTAGTTACGGAATGATGCGTTACGTAACGAGTAAAGAGACTTGCCGGTAACGAGATTGAACTAGGTATTGGATATCGACGATTGAATCTCGGGCAAGTAACATATCGATGACAAAGGGAACAACGTATGTCGTTGTGCGGTTTGACCGATAAAGATCTTCGTAGAATATGTAGGAGCCAATATGAGCATCCAGGTTCTGCTATTGGTTATTGACCGGAAACGGTTCTCAGTCATGTCTACATAGTTCTCGAACCCGTAGGGTCCGCACGCTTAAGGTTTCGATGATAGTTTTATTATGAGTTTATGAGTTTTGATGTACCTAAGGAGTTGGGAGTCCCGGATGAGATCTGGGACATGACAAGGAGTCTCGAAATGGTCAAGACGTAAAGATCGATATATTGGACGACTATATTCGGACATCGGAAAGGTTCCGAGTGATTCGGGTATTTTTCGGAGTACCGGGGAGTTACGGGAATACGGGGAAGAGTATTGGGCCTTAATGGGCCTTAGTGGGAAGGAGCCAGGAGGTGGCGCGCGCCCCTCCCAAGCCCAGTACGAATTGTACAAGGGGTTTGGGGCGCGGCCCCTCTCTCTCTTCCTTCTCCACTCCCCTCCTTTCCCCCTTCTCCTAGTTGGACTAGGAAAGAAGGAGTCCTACTCCCGGTGGGAGTAGGACTCCCCTTGGCGCGCCCTCCTTGACCGGCCACCCCCTCCCCCTTGGCTCCTTTATATACGGGGGCAGGGGGCACCTCTAGACACACAAGTTGATCTTCGTGATCGTTCCTTAGCCGTGTGCGGTGCCCCCCTACACCATATTCCACTTCGGTCATATCGTAGCGGTGCTTAGGCGAAGCCCTGCGTCGGTAGAACATCATCATCGTCACCACGCCGTCGTGCTGACGGAACTCATCCCCGACACCCTGCTGGATCGGAGTCCGGGGATCGTCATCGAGCTGAACGTGTGCTGAACTCGGAGGTGCCGTACGTTCGGTACTTGGATCGGTCGGATCGTGAAGACGTACAACTACATCAACCGCGGTGTCATAACGCTTCCGCTTTCGGTCTACGAGGGTACGTGGACAACACTGTCCCCTCTCGTTGCTATGCATCACCATGATCTTGCGTGTGCGTAGGAATTTTTTTGAAATTACTACGTTCCCCAACAGTGGCATTAGAGCCAGGTTTTATGCTTTAATGTTATATGCACGAGTAGAACACAAGTGAGTTGTGGGCGATACAAGTCATACTGCTTACCAGCATGTCATACTTTGGTTCAGCGGTATTGTTGGATGAAGCGGCCCGGACCGACATTACACGTACGCTTACGCGAGACTGGTTTTACCGCCGTGCTTTCCACACAGGTGACTAGCAGGTGTCTGTTTCTCCAACTTTAGTTGAACCGAGTGTGGCTACGCCCGGTCCTTGCGATGGTTAAAATAGCACTAACTTGAGGAACTATCGTTGTGGTTTTGATGTGTAGGTAAGAACGGTTCTTGCTCAGCCCGTAGCAGCCACGTAAAATTTGCAACAACAAAGTAGAGGACGTCTAACTTGTTTTTGCAGGGCATGTTGTGATGTGATATGGTCAAGATGTGATGCTATATTTTATTGTATGAGATGATCATGTTTTGTAACCGAAGTTATCGGCAACTGGCAGGAGCCATATGGTTGTCGCTTTATTGTATGAAATGCAAACGCCCTGTAATTGCTTTACTTTATCACTAAGCGGTAGCGATAGTCGTAGAAGCAATAGATGGCGTAACGACAACAATGCTACGATGGAGATCAAGGTGTCGCGCCGGTGACGATGCTTCGGAGATGGAGATCACAAGCCCAAGATGATGATGGCCATATCATATCACTTATATTGATTGCATGTGATGTTTATCCTTTATGCATCTTATCTTGCTTTGATTAACGGTAGCATTTTAAGATGATCTCTCACTAATTATCAAGAAGTGTTCTCCCTGAGTATGCACCGTTGTGAAAGTTCTTCGTGCTGAGACACCACGTGATGATCGGGTGTGATAGGCTCTACATTCAAATACAACGGGTGCAGAACAGTTGCACACGCGGAATACTTAGGTTAAACTTGACGAACCTAGCATATACAGATATGGCCTCGGAACACGGAGACCGAAAGGTCGAGCGTGAATCATATAGTAGATATGATCAACATAGTGATGTTCACCATTGAAAATTACTCCATCTCACGTGATGATCAGACATGGTTTAGTTGATTTGGATCACGTGATCACTTAGATGACTAGAGAGATGCCTGTCTAAGTGGGAGTTCTTAAGTAATATGATTAACTGAACTTAAATTTATCATGAATTTATTCCTGGTAGTATTTTGCAAATTATGTTGTAGATCAATAGCTCGCGTTGTTGCTTTCATGTGTTTATTTTGATATGTTCCTAGAGAAAACGGTGTTGAAAGATGTTAGTAGCAATGATGCGGATTGGATCCGTGATCTGAGGTTTATCCTCATTGCTGCATAGAAGAATTATGTCCTTAATGCATCGCTAGGTGACAAACCTATTGCAGGAGCAGATGCAAACGTTATGAACATTTGGCTAGCTCAATATGATGACTACTTGATAGTTTTGTGCACCATGCTTTATGGCTTAGAACTGGGACTACAAAAACATTTTTGAATGAAATTGGTATTTCAAACGCATGCCCGTGTCAAGAGGTATGAGACCTCTAACAAATACTTCGCCTAAAAGATGGAGGAGAATTGCTCAACTAGTGAGCAAGTACTTAGATTGTCTGAGTACTACAATCACTTGAATCAAGTGGGAGTTAATCTTCCAGATAAGATAGTGATTGGCAGAGTTCTCTAGTCACCATCACCAAGTTACTGAAACTTCATGATGAACTATAATGCAAGGGATGACGAAAACGATTCCCGAGCTCTTCGTGATGCTGAAATCGACAAAGGTAGAAATCAAGAAAGAGCATCAAGTGTTGATGATTGACAAGACCACTAGTTTCAACAAAAGGGCAAAGGGAAAGAAAGGGAACTTCAAGCAGAATGGCAAGCAAGTTGTCACTCCCGCGAATAAGCCCAAAACTGGACCAAAGCCTGAAACTGAGTGATTATACTGCAAAGGAAATGGTCACTAGAAGCGGAAATGCCCTGAATATTTGGTGGATAAGAAGGATGGAAAAGTGAACAAGGGTATATTTGATATACATGTTGAAAGATCGTGGATGTCGCCTAGAGGGGGGGGTGAATAGGCGCTTTAAAATAATTACGGTTGAGGCTTGAACAAATGTGGAATAAACCTAGCGGTTAATTTGTCAAGAACAAAACCTACAACAACTAGGCTCACCTATGTGCATCAACAACTTATGCTAAGCAAGAAAAACTACTTAGGTGATAGCAAGATATATGACAAGAGACAATATGGCTATCACAAAGTAAAGTGCATAAGTAAAGGGCTCGGGTAAGAGATAACCGAGGCACGCGGAGACGATGATGTATCCCGAACTTCACACCCTTGCGGATGCTAATCTCCGTTTGGAGCGGTGTGGAGGCACAATGCTCCCCAAGAAGCCACTAGGGCCACCGTAATCTCCTCACGCCCTCGCACAATGCAAGATGCCGTGATTCCACTAAGGGACCCTTGAGGGCGATCACCGAACCCGTACAAATGGCAACCCTTGGGGGCGGTCACCGGACCCGTACACTTTGGCAACCCTTAGGGGCGGTCACCGGTACCCGTCAAATTGCTCCGGGCGATCTCCACAACCTAATTGGAGACCTCGGCGCTTGCCCGGAGCTTTACACCACAATGATTGAGCTCCGAACACCACCAACCGTCTAGGGCACCAAGGCACCCAAGAGGAACAAGCTCTAGGGTGCCCAAACACCCAAGAGTAATAAGCTTCTCAAACTTCACTTCCACGTATCACCGTGGAGAACTCAAACCGATGCACCAAATGCAATGGCAAGGGCACACGGAGTGCCCAAGCCCTTTTCTCCCAAATCCCACCAAAGCAACTAATGCTAGGGAGGAAAATGAGAGGAAGAACGAAAGAAGAACACGAAGAACTCCAAGATCTAGATCCAAGGGGTTCCCCTCACTTAGAGGAGAAAATGATTGGTGGAAACGTGGAAGATCTCCTCTCTCTTTTCCCTCAAGAACTAGCAATAATCCATGGAGAGATTGAGAGTTAGCAAGCTCGAAGAAGGTCAACAATGGGGGAAGAACACGAGCTCAAAGGATTAGGTTCATTGGGGAAGAAGACCCCCTTTTATAGGACCTCCCGAATCCAACCGTTATGTGCTCAGGTCGTGCACAAGCGGTACTACCGCTTGGAGGAGCGGTACTACCGCTTAGCATGGTCAGAACAGCCCAATGAGAGAGAAAACACGAGTTTTTGGTCCGGAGCGGTACTACCGCTCAGGAGCCGCGGTAGTACCGCTCTGGAGCGGTAGTAAAAAATTACATCCGCTCTAGTCGCGGTAGTACCGCTGCAGCCTTTACCAAAACAGCCACAACTTTTGCAAACGGACTCCGAATTCAACGAAACCAAGTTTGTTGGAAAGCTAATGACATGGGCTAACACAATATTGATAGAAATATCAAGAATAAGCAAATGAGAAAAGTCCCACAAGAAAATGGTGAGAACCCTTCATCGGATAAGACCGGTAAAACCTCCAACACCGAAAACATCATAGAAGACGCATACGAACTCCGTTTTCGATGAACTCAAGCTTGTCATCAAGATGACCATAAGCTCTAAGACTCACAAAGATAACCAAACAAGAACCAAGAAACATGATGCAAGGATGCAATGGTTTGAGCTCTCTACTAACGATACGATCAAGCTACCAACTTGAGAGCCCCCCTTGATAGTACGGCAAATGATCCTATAACTCGGTCTCCCAACTACCACCACAAGACCGGTAAAATAGAAAACCTATCAAGGGAAAACCTTTGCCTTGCACATGGTCCAATTGAGCTAGATGAAGACGATCTTGACTCCCTCAAGTTGGACCACCTTTCTTGATTGCATTGGCTCGATGAAGACTAGATGATTGCTCCCCCATAGTTCACTATAGGTGATCCACTCTTCGGCACATCTTCACAAGTCCATTGTCACCACAATGGAGGGCAAGATTCAAGCACTTGATCTCTTTGTGATGCTCCACTTGAACTTGCACACGGCAATCTTGATGATGATCACCACTTGATGTAATCCTTTCCATGGGTTGTATGATATCTTCCTCTTGATGCAAGCCCATGGATACGTACCTAACCCCACATAAAACTCTCACATAGACCATGGGTTAGTACATAAAGTGCAATGGACAATGCTTACCATACCATGGGATCACTTGATCCCTCTCGGTACATCTTCTATGCTTTGTGAGTTGATCAACTTGATTCACTCTTGACTTAGTCTTGATCAACCTTGAATCTTTGCAACTCTCTTCATTTGGATGATGTCTTGAAGGTAAACATGAATGATCACACAACCTTCTTCTTCAAGACATGCTTGCAATAAGCTCATCACTCACATGACCAATCTTTGGATAATTCCTTAATAGCACCTTGGTCAACTCAAAAACTCCTTGAAACCAACACATGTACTTCAAGAAAAGCCTATGGACAAATCCTTCAAATATAACTCACACTAGTAGAAAAACACCTAATAGTCCCGGTTCGTAAGGGCCTTTAGTCCCGGTTCATGAACCGGGATTAATGGGTCATTACTAATACCTGCACCCATTAGTCCCGGTTCAAACACGAACCGGGACCAATGTGCCTCCACGTGGCCTCTGTGTGCCGAGCCCAGTCAGGGGGCTTTTGGTCCCGGTTGGTGGCTCCAACGGGGACCAAAAGTCCATGTTTTTTTTTACAAAAGTGGCTGCTTTTGGGGTTTTGGGGGTTATTTTTAGGTTGTTATTAGCTAGCTAATAGAGAGAAGTGTCCTCTCTTATATCTTCATCCTTGGTTTATCAACGCTGCTGCTATGTTCATTTCACCCGCTGATATAACATGCTCATGCATACTCGCATCATACATCATCATATATAATAACAAGTCCTACTAATCATGCATCATCATACAACTTCTACTCGTTATTAATAATAAGTCATATGATCATCATCCTCATAGTCATCGAACCCAACCCTACATAATTGTTCTTAGCACATGATCATCAGTATCAGGTAGGACCTAAACACCCTTAAGGTAAAATAGCATAAAACAATATAGACCCTGACTCTCCATTATGAAGAATGGCGATCATCCTGTCTCCAATTCTTGCCCTTCGCTGCTTATTGCTTCCAAGAAGCTCCTTACGACTGTCCATACATTTTTTCCATTCTTTGATTGTTATGTTTCCACTTCTTTTAGAAACCCGATATGGACAGTTGAGATTCGTAGGACGACCTGGTTGTATGTTCAAAACATGAAGGCTACCATGCGTATACATCAGATGAGGCACACAATCATTCGGGATTATCTGTTGAAAAACATAGTAATAACTTCGTAGTTAGCAATGATGTACTAGTTTTAGAAGTGTGCAAAAAGATGCACGGATGTTGTAATTGTAAAAAATAATCTTACCAGGGTATCTCCATGGTAGTTACCGTAGTTCAACACATGCACTAGTGGCATGTATTGACCATAATGTTGAGGAGTTTGATTGTAGATATTGTAATTCTCAAGATCAGTACAAAATGCGACCAGATGATTTTTCTCCTGATAAGTTAATTCGGAGCCTTCAGTGTAGTAGGTTCTGTCTACCATCTTCCGCACATTCTTTGAAGAATGAAAATAAGCTGTCAATGGAGATAAGTTGTCAACTATTTTTAAATAAACAATATAAATTACTTAATAACTATGTTAAGCTCACATGGGGGAAGAATTGGAGGTGTATCCACAAGGACCCAAATTGAAGGTCTCTCTTGCTCGATTGTAGGATCACCAAGACCCATGGTGACAAGCATACCCTCATCAACACCATACATCTTGCAAAGTGCTTCCCAATTTTTGCAACCAAAATGGGTTACACTCTAAGCATTGTACAACTTTACTTGAAAATCCACACCATGATGGGTACTTAGGATAATTTTTCTGGTTTCGAAACTTTCATGGTCTTCAAAACCCATCCTCTCCAAGACATAGCGTCTTGCAAAGCATGGGATAAGCTAGTCGAATTGGAAAAGATGAAAAATATTGTCATGATTAAAATAGTTGAAGTCATGATTAATTACGAAAAAAAACTATTGTCGTCGGTTGCGTACCGTATGAACATCGAAGGTCTCCTCGAGCTTAATGCTGAAGCGACGATCTTCATCCATCTCAATGAACCTGTCGCAGATACCTCGATCATCGTGACACCAGTCGCACTCCCCCGTGCGGTTTTCGTCGTCCGAGTACGACATTTCCGGCATATGTTCATAATTCAAATATTAAACTAGATTATTAATCACGGATTGACTATCGGTGATGTACGTAGCTCCTCCTTTCATTCCCGAGTGCATTATTACATCAAATTGTCTAGCACACGGGAATGAAGGAGAACTTATCCAATATGAGCATTCAATAAGCAAAACCAAATCATAAAATAAACAAAATCAAATCATAAATAAAGTAGTATTCAAATTAGCATGCATTCAATAATTATAAGCAAAAGTACATCATCTCTTGGTGTCCGTACATCGTCGAATATTATCACTAATATAGCATCACTAATACAACTAGAACCGTAGCGCCCGACTGGTATCGACGCGGGCGGTGGACACCCAAAGATAAGGAACCATCACAGGATCATAGCTCCTGTGAGATCCCTGAAGAACCTGCCAGGTATTGTCGAACCTGCCCTCCAATGCAACCATGTAGCGACGGACGTGCTCGTCCTCCTCGCTGACACGGTGACGTACCACCTCCGCAGTGTCCGGAAGCCTCGGCACCGTCACTGGCCCACGCGACCGCCACCAAACAAGGATTGGGTCAACAACGGGCTGCCTCCTCACCAACCTACGTCCCCCGGAAGGTAGCACCTCCCAATACCAGCCCGGCGGAGTCTAGTCCCGAACATGGCCCTGATCAAGCAAGCCTCCACCGCCGAGTCGACGACGACGAGGATGCGGGATAGGCATCGCCGATGTCGATGCGGGAACTACTTCTATATATAGTTAAATAAAGTAGTTTTATTAATTAAATCAACTATCTAGTTCAACTACTAATTAAGCACTTACTATAAATAAATAAAGTACTACTTACTAAAAACAAACTATTTCTATATATAGTAAAATAAATTAGTTTATTAAATCAACTAGCTAGTTCAACTATATATATATGAAGCACTTACTATAAATAAAATAAAATAGTACTTACTATTAATTACTCAATCTAAATTACACAATATGAACTACATATCTAAATTACACCACATCTAATCTAACAAAAAAATCTACTAACAGAAAAAAAATCTAACATAATAAGAACAAATTAATTACACAATCTAAATTACACAATATGAACTAAAGATCTAAATTACACCACATCTAATCTAACAAAAAGATCTACACATCTAATCTAACAAAAAAAATCTACTAACAGAAAAAAAATCTAACATAATATGAACAAATTAATTACACAATCTAAATTACATAATATGAACTACATATCTAAATTACTACAAATTTAATCTAACAAAAAAATCTATGAACTATACAAAAAAATCTAAAAACAATCTAACAAAAATAAAATAAAGTTGCTCACGGCCGGCGACGGCGACGGCGACGGCAACGGCGAGGTGCAGCAGGGCGGGCGGCGATGTCGGGGTGGGTTCGGCGACGGGGTCGGGGCGGCAGGGCGGGTGGCGACG
>NC_041385.1:765977540-765978400 GCF_002162155.2 Triticum dicoccoides
AGGTGGCGGCAGGGGACGACGCGCAACGTCGGGAGAGATCGAAGTTAGGGCGGGGCGGCAGTGCTACTTATATAGCAAAGGCTTTGGTCCCGGTTCGTGCCACAAACCGGGACCAATGCCCCTCTTTTGTCCCGGTTTGAGCCACCAACCGGGACCAAAGGCCTCTTTTCGGCAGCCCAAAGGACGAGAAACGAAGACCTTTGGTCCCGGTTGGTGGCTCCAACCGGGACAAAAGGGGGGCATTGGTACCGGTTGGAGGCACCAACCGGTACCAAAGAGGGGCATTGGTACCGGTTGTAGCCACCAACCGGTACCAATGGACCCGTCTAATTTTTTATTTTCTGCAGCTGTTTTTTAGTTGATTCTTTCTGCAGCTGTTTTTTTAGTCCCACCTCGCCAAGCGAGAGGCACTCGCAGCTGTTTATAAGCCCTGAGTGCAGAGACGATGAAGAAGAGGCCCAATGCTCAACTGCACGTTGGTTAGCTTCAAGCCTTGAGGAATAGGATAGACTGCACAGAGCTATGTGCAGTACAGTTGACACTATTCCAAAAGGCTTGAAGCAAATTAACGAGCATTGTGCCTCTTTTTTATTTTTAATGACTTATTTTTAATAGTTGTGATTAACTTTACTAAAAAATGAGCATAGATGCTTATTTTTAATGACTTATTACAACTCAGAAATAAAAAGAAAAAAATAAATATAGCAGAAAAGAAAAAAAAACTATATAAAAAACTACTCAGAAATAAATAGAAGAAAAAATAGTTGTGATTAACTTTACTAAAAAATGAGCATAGATGCTTATTTTTAATGACTTATTACAACTCAGAAATAAAAAGAAAAAAATAAATATAGCAGAAA
>NC_041385.1:765978499-766043867 GCF_002162155.2 Triticum dicoccoides
AAAAACTATATAAAAAACTACTCAGAAATGAATAGAAGCAAAAAAAGTTGTGATTAACTTTACTAAAAAATGAGCATAGATGCTTATTTTTAATGACTTATTACAACTTAGAAATAAAAAGAAAATAATAAATATAGCAGAAAAGAAAAAAAACTATATAAAAAACTACTCAGAAATGAATAGAAGCAAAAATAGTTGTGATTAACTTTACTAAAAAATGAGCATAGATGCTTATTTTTAATGACTTATTACAACTCAGAAATAAAAAGAAAATAGCAGGAAAAAAAAACTATATAAAAACCTACTCAGAAATGAGCATAGATGCGCTTATAGAGAAAATTCAACCTAAATTCATAATAAATTTCTACTAACTTCAGAGAAATTCAGTATGAATTTAGGTTAAATTCCCTGTATAAGGGCATCTATTTTCATTTTGAGAGGAGCTCAACAAGGCAGAGAGGGAGGGGCTTATAAACCGGTCTGATTCCCCTTCAGTTGGCGAGGTGGGACTAAACTCTGACCGCAACGAGGACCAATCCTTTGGTCCCGGTTCGTGGCATGAACCGAGACTAAAGGGCAGCCATTGGTCCCGGTTCAAGCCACCAACCGAGACCAATGGTGGTGGGCCAGGAGCGAGGACCATTGGTCCCGGTTCGTCCCACCAACTAGGACCAAAAAGTCCAGACGAACTGGGACCAATGGCCCACGTGGCCCGGCCGGCCCCCGGGGCTCACGAACCGGGTCCAATGCCCCCATTGGTCCCGGTTCTGGGTTGAACCGGGACTAATGGGCTGGACCGGCCTGGACCATTGGCCCCTTTTCTACTAAGACAACCATTAGTCCATAGAGATTGTCATCAATTACCAAAACCAAACATGGGGGCACCGCATGTTCTTTCACATGTTATTGATGTGTACTTTACTAGTGTTTATAGTATCCCCTGAGTATTTGATACTTGTTCAGTTGCTAAAATTAGTAACTCGAAATAGGAGTTACAGAATAAATAGAGACTAGTTGAGGGTGAAGTGACGATGTGTGTTGGAAGTAGTTCCAAGATTGATATGATCATCATCATACTATCCCTACACTTTCGAGATTAGTGTTGAACCTAAATAAATGTTATTTGGCCTTTGCGTTGAGCATGAATATGATTTGATCATGTTTATTGCAATACGGTTATTCATTTAAAGTCAGAGAATAATTGTTATTCTGTTTACATGAATAAAGCCTTCGATGGTCATACACCCAATGAAAATAGTTTGTTGGATCTCGATTGTAGTGATAACATATTCATAATATTGATGCCAAAAGATGCAAAGTTGATAATGATAGTGCAACTTATTTGTGGCACTGCCGTTTGGGTCATATCGGTGTAAAGCGCATGAAGAAACTCCATAATGATGGATTTTTGGAATCTCTTGGTTATGAATCATTTGATGCTTGCGAACCGTGCCTTTTGGGCAAGATGACTAAAACTCCGTTCTCCGGAACAATGGAACGAGCTAGTGACTTATTGGAAATAATACATACCGATGTATGCGGTCCAATGAGTGTTGATGCTCGTGGCGGGTATCGTTATTTTCTGATCTTCACAAGATGAATTGAGCAGATATGAGTATATCTACTTAATGAAGCATAAGTCTGAAACATTTGAAAAGTTTAAAGAATTTCAGAGTGAAGTGGAGAATCATCGTAACAAGAAAAAAAAGTTTCTGCAATTTGATCGCGGAGACAAATATTTGAGTTACGGGTTTGGTCTTCAATTAAAACAATGTGGAATAGTTTCACAAACTCATGCCACCTGGAACACCACAGCTTAATGGTGTGTCCGAAACGTCATAACAGTACTTTATTGGATATAAGTGCAATCTATGATGTCTCTTACCGATTTACCACTATCGTTTTGGGGTTATGCATTAGAGACAGCTGCATTCACTTTAAATAGGGCACCATCAAAATCCGTTGAGACAACGCCTTATGAACTGTGGTTTCGCAAGAAACCAAAGTTGTCGTTTCTTAAAGTTTGGGGATGCGATGCTTATGTGAATTTTTTTTAACCTGATAAGCTCGAACCCAAATCGGAGAAGTGCGTCTTCATAGAATACCCAAATGTAACTATTGGGTACACCTTCTATCACAGATCCTAAGGCAAGTTATTCGTTGCTAAGATGGATCCTTTCTAGAGAAGAAGTTTCTCTCGAAAGAAGTGAGTGGGAGGAAAGTAGAACTTGGTGAGGTAATTGTACCTTCTCCCTTATTGGAAAGTAGTTCATCACAGAAATCAGTTCCAGTGATTCCTACACCAATTAGTGAGGGAGTTAATGATAATGGTCATGAAACTTCAGATCAAGTTGCTACCAAACCTCGTAGGTCTTCCAAAGTAAGATCTGCACCAGAGTGGTATGGTAATCATATTCTGGAACTCATGTTACTAGACCATGATGAACCTACAAACTATGAGGAAGCGATGATGAGCCCAGATTCCGTGAAATGGCTTAAGGCCATAAAATCTGAGATATGATCCATGTATGAGAACAAAGTATGGACTTTGCTTGACTTGCTCGATGATCAGCAAGACATGTTAATAAAATGGATCTTCAAGAGGAAGACGGACACTGATAATAGTGTTACTATCTACTAAGCTCGACTTGTTGCGAAATGTTTTTCGACAAGTTCAAGGTGTTTAATACGATGAGATTTTCTCACTCGTATCGATGCTTAAGTCTGTCCGAATCATGTTAGCAATTGCCATATTTTATGAAATCTGGCAAAAGGATGTCAAAACTGCATTCCTTAATGGATTTATTATAGAAGAGTTGTATATGATGCAACCAGAAGATTTTGTCAATCCTAAAGGTGCTAACAAAATGTGCAAGCTCCAGCGATCCATCAATGGACTGGTGCAAGCATCTCGGAATTGGAATATCGTTTTGATGAGTTGATCAAAGCATATGGTTTTATACAGACTTTTTGAGAAGCCTGTATTTACAAGAAAGTGAGTGGGAGCTCTGTAGCATTTCTGATATTATATGTAGATGACATATTGTTAATTGGAAATGATATAGAATTTCTGGATAGCATAAAGGGATACTTGAATAAAAGTTTTTCGATGAAAGACCTCGGTGAAGCTGCTTACATATTGGGAATCAAGATCTATAGATATAGATCAAGACGCTTAATTGGACTTTCACAAAGCACATACCTTGATAAAGTTTTGAAAAAGTTCAAAATGGATCAGGCAAAGAAAGGGTTCTTGCCTGTATTACAAGGTGTGAAGTTGAGTCAGACTCAATGCCCGACCACCGCAGAAGATAGAGAGAAAATGAAAGATGTTCCCTATGCTTCAGCCATAGGCTCTATCATGTATGCAATGCTGTGTACCATACCTGACGTATGCTTAGCAATAAGCTTGGCAGATAGGTACCGAAGTAATCCATGAGTGGATCACTAGACAGCGGTCAAGAATATCCTTAGTGAGGACTAAGGAAATACTTCTCGATTATGGAGGTGATAAAAGAGACCGTCGTAAAGAGTTACATCGGTGCAAGCTTTTACACCGATCCAGATGACTCCAAGTCTCAATCTGGATACATATTGAAAGTGGGAGCAATTAGCCAGAGTAGCTCCATGCAGAGCATTGTAGACATAGAATATTTGCAAAATACATATGGCTCTGAATGTGACAGACCCATTTACTAAACTTCTCTCACGAGCAAAACATGATCATACCTTAGTACTCTTTGGGTGTTAATCACATAGCGATGTGAACTAGATTATTGACTCTAGTAAACCCTTTTGGTGTTGATCACATGACGATGTGAACTATGGGTATTAATCACATACAGATGTGAATATTGGTGTTAAATCACATGGTGATGTGAACTAGATTATTGACTCTAGTGCAAGTGGGACACTGAAGGAAATATGCCCTAGAGGCAATAATAAAGTTATTATTTATTTCCTTATTTCATGATAAATGTTTATTATTCATGCTAGAATTGTATTAACCGGAAACATAATACATGTGTGAATACATAGACAAACATAGTGTCACTAGTATGCCTCTACTTGACTAGCTCGTGAATCAAAGATGGTTAAGTTTCCTAGCTATGGACCAAAGAGTTGTCATTTGATTAACGGGATCACATCATTAGGAGAATGATGTGATTGACTTGACCCATTCCGTTAGCTTAGCACACGATTGTTTAGTATGTTGCTGTTGCTTTCTTCATGACTTATACATGTTCCTGTGACTATGAGATTATGCAACTCCCATTTACCGGAGGAACACTTTGTGTGCTACCAAATGTCACAACGTAACTGGATGATTATAAAGGAGCTCTACAGGTGTCTCCGAAGGTACATGTTGGGTTGGCGTATTTCGAGATTAGGATTTGTCACTCCGATTGTCGGAGAGGTATCTCTGGGCCCTCTCGGTAATGCACATCACAAGCCTTCCAAGCAATGTAGCTAATGAGTTAGTTACGGAATGATGCATTACGTAACGAGTAAAGAGACTTGCCGGTAACGAGATTGAACTAGGTATTGGATACCGACGATCGAATCTCGGGCAAGTAACATACCGATGACAAAGGGAACAACGTATGTTGTTGTGCGGTTTGACCGATAAAGATCTTCGTAGAATATGTAGGAGCCAATATGAGCATCCAGGTTCCGCTATTGGTTATTCACCGGAAACGGTTCTCGGTCATGTCTACATAGTTCTCGAACCCGTAGGGTCCGCACACTTAAGGTTTCGATGACAGTTTTATTATGAGTTTATGAGTTTTGATGTACCGAAGGAGTTTGAAGTCCCGGATGAGATTGGAGACATGACTAGGAGTCTCAAAATGGTTGATACGTAAAGATCGATATATTGGACGACTATATTCGGACATCGGAAAGGTTCCGAGTGATTCAGGTATTTTTCGGAGTACCGGGGAGTTACGGGAATACGGGGAAGAGTATTGGGCCTTAATGGGCCTTAGTGGGAAGGAGCCAGGAGGTGGCGCGCGCCCCTCCCAAGCCCAGTCTGAATTGGACAAGGGGTTTGGGGCGCGGCCCCTCTCTCCCTTCCTTCTCCACTCCCCTCCTTTCCCCCCTTCTCCTAGTTGGACTAGGAAAGAAGGAGTCCTACTCCCGGTGGGAGTAGGACTCCCCTTGGCGCACCCTCCTTGGCCGGCCGCCCCCTCCCCCTTGGCTCCTTTATATACGGGGGCAGGGGGGCACCTCTAGACACACAAGTTGATCTTCGTGATCGTTCCTTAGCCGTGTGCGGTGCCCCCCTCCACCATATTCCACCTCGGTCATATCGTAGCGGTGCTTAGGCGAAGCCCTGCGTCGGTAGAACATCATCATCGTCACCACGCCGTCGTGCTGACGGAACTCATCCCCGACACCCTGCTGGATCGGGGTCCGGGGATCGTCATCGAGCTGAACGTATGCTGAACTCGGAGGTGCCGTACGTTCGGTACTTGGATCGGTCGGATCGTGAAGCCGTACAACTACATCAACCGCGTTGTCATAACGCTTCCGCTTTCGGTCTACGAGGGTACGTGGACAACACTCTCCCCTCTCGTTGCTATGCATCAGCATGATCTTGCGTGTGCGTAGAATTTTTTTGAAATTACTACGTTCCCCAACAATAAGCCCTGGTATCCAGGTACGCGCAAAATTCTGACGTGGCCCATGCCAAAACGTCAGCCTCCTCCTTGGTTATAGCAAGAAACCAGGGGATGTGTATCAACAAGAGACAGTAAAAAAGGTTTACGCAGGGTCTTAATCTGAAAAGAATCCTTGTCACGGGTCCCTACTGCACGTCTGCGCTTGTGTCTCCGTTGTGCCGTATCCTGGACGGGTGTAGCACGGTGTTCATCTGTAAAAGAGAGGAACTTAGTTGAAAAAGATCGTGCGAAAATGTATGTTATATTAAATAAACAAAGTACAATTCAAAGAATGAATAAAATTGAGCTTTATTGTCTCTTGTTGTACATGCGCGGAGCCCCTTGTGCGGGGGTATGCGGCTAGTAAGCCCTTGTATGTTTACGCCGGACTCGTCTAACCGTGTCCGGGGTCTGAACGACCTGTTTAGGTGCTTTGATTAGTGAAGCTGGTTTAGTGTGTGGCTGTCAAGGCAGTCACACAATCTTCCGCGCTCGAGGAACACTCAATATTTCCCTTTAAGGAGATGATGCCTTGCGGACCGGGCATATTAAGTGTAAGGGATGCATAATGCGGTATTGCGTTAAAGCGGGCGAAAGCTTCGTGTCCCAGTAGTGCTTGGTAGCTACTTGTAAATGGGGCGAGGTGGAAGGTTAACTTTTCGCGACGGAAGTTGTCGGGTGAGCCGAACACAACTTCTAGCAGTAGAGAGCCCGTGCAATGGGCATATGGGCCTGGCATTACCCCTTGAAAGGAAGTGTTGCTATGGCAAATTTTGGTTGGGTCTATCCCCATTTTGCGGATTGTGTCCTGGTATAGCAGGTTTAGATCACTGCCACCATCCATTAGGACTTGTGCAAATTGGAGTCCGTCAATTATTGGATCTAATATCAAGGCAGTCCATCCTGCATTCCGGATACTTCTAGAGTAATCCTGATGGTCGAAGGCGATTGGTTTTAACAACCAGTTGCGGGACTCCTCTGGGATAGGCCGTATGGCGCGTACCTCTATGGGCACCGCTCTATTTTTCCCTTTTGTCACGTGAAGTGAGTCTACTGTTTTGACTTCTTGTGGGAAATTCTTTTGTTTTCCGGTGCTCTGCCTGTGGGGTTCGTCATTATCCTCGCTTGGTGTGTCGAGCCCCTTCTGTTTGGCGTTGAGTTTGCCGGACTGCTTGAAGACCCAACAATCTCTGTGGGTATGGTTCGCAGGCTTCCTGGGAGTACTGTGGATTTTGCATATCTTGTAAAAGATTTTGTTTAAGTTGGATAGCTCGTCCCTGTTATCCTTAGGGGGCAGTTTTTTATGATTCTGCCGAGAGCTTTTGAATCCTGCGTTCACCGCCGTGCTCTTCAGGCTGTTTCCCTTGATCCGGCGCTGGTCCTTGCTGTGTTGCGGTTTCCCATTTCCATCCCTGGCTTCGGATGTACTTGGGCCGCTGGTACTGCATCTTGACAGCCAGCTATCCTCTCCCACGCAAAAGCGGGTCATGAGGCTTGTTAATGCGACCATTGTTCTTGGCTTTTCTTGGCCGAGGTGTCTGGCGAGCCATTCGTCTCGGACGTTGTGTTTGAAAGCTGCTAAGGCTTCGGCGTCCGGACAGTCGACTATTTGGTTCTTTTTAGTAAGGAATCTGTTTCAGAATTTTCGGGCTGACTCTCCGGGTTGTTGAGTTATGTGACTTAAATCGTCTGCATCCGGAGGTCGGACATAGGTCCCTTGAAAATTTGCCCGAAAAGCATCCTCGAGCTCTTCCCAACTTCCAACGGTGTTTTCGGGGAGGCTTTTGAGCCAATGTCGGGCTGGCCCTTTGAGCTTGAGGGGTAAGTATTTTATGGCGTGGAGGTCATCTCCTCTAGCCATGTGTATGTGGAGGATGTAATCCTCAATCCAGACTCCGGGGTCTGTTGTTCCGTCGTATGCCTCTATGTTTACGGGCTTGAATCCCGCTGGAAATTCATAATCCAGAACCTCATCGGTGAAACATAGGGGGTGTGCGGCACCCCTATATTTAGGTGTACCGTAATATTCGGATACTTGATGTGTTGCATTGCTTACTAGAGCTTGCTTTCTTGGCCCGTAGATAGATCTAACTGGGCCATCTTTTTTATGCAAATCCGTGTGCCGATCGCATGCCGGCTTGTGTGCAGCGCCGTTTGCCGCTCTATGTTTGCCATGGGGTCGTCTATCCGACCTAGTGGTCTCCTTGTTTTTTGATTGCGGGAGCTCTACGACCTCCTCATCAAATTCGGGCAGTAGTTTTCGCTTCAGGTAGCTCTTTATTCGGCGACTATCGCCGTATTTGTTTGCGGTGTTGAGTACTTTGCTTCATCTGATTCTGAGCGCATCTTCCGCTGTTTTGAGCTTCCACTTCTGCTTTTTCAGGCTAGGCGCAGTGGCGACGGGCCTTTTGTGGAGGTTCTTCTGCTCCAGCAACTTGTCCGGCGTGAGATCGTCCGTACTATTTTCTTCGTCGGGGACGGATTGTTTATCCAGGTTGTCCTGTTCGGACGGTTGCGTGATGGCATGTTCGTCATCCACCGGTTCGCCCTGCTCTATGGCTGGGTCTGTATGGCTGCTATCTTTGTCGAGGCGGGATTTTGAGCGGCGCTTACGTCGCCGTTTTGACTGCTTTTCGGGGGAATGTTCCCTCGTGGCGTCCCGTTGTTCCTCGCCGTCGCTTCCTTTAGGTGTGTCCACCATGTATACATCGTGAGATGAGGTGGCTGTCCAGTGCCTTATAGGTGCTGGTTCATGCTTATCTCCTACATCGTCGTCCATACTGTCGATGTCTTCGGAGTCGAAATCGAGCACGTCATTTAAACTTTCGATAGTGGCTATGAAGTGGGTGGTGGGTGGGCTTTGAATTTCTTCGTCGTCCGCATCCCAACCTTGTTGACCATAATCCGGCCAGGGTTCTCCTGATAAAGAGAGAGACTTTAGTGAATTCAGGATGTCACCAAAGGGCGAGTGCTGAAAGATGTCTGTGGTGGTGAACTCCATGATCGGCGCCCAATCGGATTTGATTGGCAGGGGCGCAGAAGGTCCGGAGTTCGGAGAGGAGTCCGGCACCTTGGAGTCACGAGCTTCGCAAAGGACAGTGTTGGTGTTCGGCTCGATCGCCGTAGAGATAGCAGCCCCCGAGGCGGTGTCCAGCCACCCGTCCTCGATTGGCGCAGTCGGCTCCGAGCTAAGGGTCGGAGCGGACACTGGTGCGGCCTCCAGGGCACTGTTCGACGGCAGAGCTAGATCATGCCCATCGTGACAGTGCGGCGTGCTTGGCTGTGGCTCGAACCCGTCGAAGATCAAGTCTCCACGGACGTCAGCCGTATAGTTCAAACTTCCAAATCTGACCTGATGGCCAGGGGCGTAGCTTTCAATCTGCTCCAGATGGCCAAGCGAATTGGCCCGCAGTGCAAAGCCGCCGAATACGAAGATCTGTCCGGGGAGAAAAGTCTCACCCTGGACCGCATCGTTGTTGATGATCGGAGGAGCCATCGGGCCTAAAGATGACGACACAGAGGAACTCTCAATGAAAGCACCAATGTCGGTGTCAAAACCGGCGGATCTCGGGTAGGGGGTCCCGAACTGTGCGTAACAGGAGACAAGGGACACGATGTTTTTACCCAGGTTCGGGCCCTCTCGATGGAGGTAAAACCCTACTCCTACTTGATTAATATTGATGATATAGGTAGTACAAGAGTAGATCTACCACGAGATCAGAGAGGCTAAACCCTAGAAGCTACCCTATGGTATGATTGTTGTTCGTCCTACGGACTAAAACCCTCCAGTTTATATAGGCACCGAAGAGGGTTAGGGTTACACAGAGCCGGTTACAATGGTAGGAGATCTACATATCCGTATCGCCAAGCTTGCCTTCCACTCCAAGGAAAGTCTCATCCGGACACGGGACGAAGTCTTCAATCTTGTATCTTCATAGTCCAGGAGTCCGGCCAAAGGTGATAGTTCGGCTATCCGGACACCCCCTAATCTAGGACTCCCTCAGCCACCGTATGACACGAGGCCGCCGGGTCGGGATGACCTGTGGGCAGACGCGCCGACGACGCGCGAGGCCGCCAGATCGGTGAAGAAGCCGGCTGATCGCGCCGGTGTTGGAGTAGAGGCACACGGGGTCGACGGCGGCGGTGGGCGACGCAAACCGATCAAGATTAGATCGGAAAACCAAAAAAGAAACCGCTGATCAAGATGACCGGAGGGAGAGAGAAAACCCCGAAGCAAGGGCTCGGGAAAAAGACTCCGTAAGGCAGCCGGTCAACACGAGCGACGGACGAACCCTAGGTACGGGCGGCGCGGCCCCCGGCGGCGGTCATGGAGGCCGACCGCCCCAGGGACGGCGCGTGGGTGTGGAAGCGGCGGTGGCTAGGGTTTAGAACCCGGAAACTGATACCATGTTAGAAGAGAGAGAGGGATTTGGTGAATTGTTGTTGTATTGCTTGAGCCTCGTGGGCATATATATAGGAGTACATGATCATCTTGGAGTACAAGGCAAGGTAGAATAGTATCCTACGTTATCCTAACTTTTCTAATAATCACGATACTCAACAAAAAGGGTCCGTTCACCCCTCATTTTGTGTCTGATGCAACCCAAAAGCTACATACTAAACTAACCTACTACTACTCGCCATCGGATATGTAGACAACCTCCGTGCCGGTAGTGCCGAATGAACCTGCCTCCTCGTCGTTTGCCGCCTCCTACAGCTTCGGCTCCTCATCGGGCTCCATGTCCGCGAAGAGTTCGCCGACCTCCGCCCGTGTCTCCCAGAGGTAGCGACGGTTTGCCTTCACCTCCGCCTCTGAGTGGATGGAGTCAAGGATGGCATGTTGCTCCTCCGCCTTCGTCGCTTGGGCGACCTTGAACTCCCTTGTGTGTTGCCCTTGCCAAATTCGGTAGCCGGAGGCGCTGGATCCATCTCGCCTTCCTCCTACCCCTCCTGCCCCGGAGAGTCTGACGACATGCCCCTTATCACACACGGTCTTATCAAAATCGTGCTTGACGTATGGGCCGTCACACACATTTCATTTTCTGGCACACGAGTTTATTTTTTTACCGGTTGCGATGCCCGCATCACATATAGTTCGGTCGAATGGTGTGCGATAGATGTGTCGTCTTAGGCCCAACCTGCAGTAGTGGTTTTCCGCCTGCCGGTGCAAATCCTTGGCCCACTGGCGCTTGGATATTGTGCGGTTGTCATCGGCGGTGTCCAGGTGGACCAGGTCTGCGAGTAGGTTCTTGTAATAGCTAGTTGGCGCCCTATTGTTTGTCGCCTGCTTCATCTTGGCCTTGGGCACCTCTTCGTCCTGGAAGAGCTCGTTCTAGCGATCGCCCAGGTATTCTTGATTCTCCTAGAGTCATTGCTTTTTTGGTAGTTATTTTGTTGGTCGTACGTATCAACCTCAGCCTCAACGCGTCATGGTTGGGGTTGTAAAGCGATTCGTTCAGGATGTCACTGCCATCGAGACCGAGGTTGTTGTCAGGGTTGTCGACGTTGTCGTCCGGATTGACATTATGTGATAGCCTGGTTTAATAGAGATTATAGACTCATATAAATAAGAAATTTCTTTTTTGGAGCCCATTCGAAAAGAACTCCCAAGTTAAGCGTGCTCAGCTTGGAGTAATTTCAGGATGGGTGACAGATCGAAAAGTTGGTCTCGGGTGCGCACGAGTGAGGACAAAGTGCATAGGAAAGACTAGTGTTGATCTGTGGGGCCAGTCTAGATGCCGCAGGAGTAACGACCACCGGCGGGTGTGTCCGGGGCGTTACACATTATTGCCATGGTTGTTATTATGTCCGTTGTTGTTGCCGACGCCATCTGCGCTGTTATTTTAGAGTGTCTATTGTGTAAATGTTGTAGGTGGAGGTTGCCGTCCGCTTGCCCGCAGGCGTGGTGGCTGTAGGTAGGCTACCCGATGACTATCCAACCTCCTTGTCCATGCCATCGACCTCGTTCGAGGTGCTTGCGAGGAGCTCGGTCAGGTCTTCCACATTAGTGAAAAGATGGGTGCTGGGCGGGGTGAAATTTCCACCTTCCTTAATGACCCCCAGATCCGATCGTAGACCGAGGTCTGGTCATCTGATATTGTGAACCTCTGAATCCAATATAACATCTCGTTCAAGAGAGATTTCTTGTGCTCCTCTTGAGCCCGATCTGACAATGGGACCAGTGGGAGCTTTCCTAAGATCCGATCTGACATGGATCTGGGTTCTTCATACTTGGCCAGTTCTGTCGTCTGGTCATCGGTGGGTGTTACCAGGGCTTGACCTAAGGCCGGGTCCGAAATAAGCCCCCCCTCTCTCATCCTAGGCGGGTCTAACATCAGGGCCGAGCGTGTGTATCTCATGTTGGTCCCCGGCCCGGTCTGACGCCCATCCTGTGAAGGCCAACTCTCCGCGAGAATCCGCAGTGCACTCCACGTTGTCGAATATGATGATTCAGCCTGGAGCAAAGGTTTCAACCTGGCCTAGGTGGCTTGTCGAATCGGCGAAGAGGGCGATGCTGCTGAAGACAAAGACCTGGCTCGGCACAAAGGTCATGCCGATGTCGATCTGCTGGCCAATCTTGATAGCCATCAAATCTTGATATATAGCCATCGAATCTCTGCATTTTCTTAGCGGGGCTGTATGGGCCACCAATTATGGAGTCAAATCCGGAAGATCTCGGATAGGGGGTCCTGAACTAAGGGCCTTGACATGATGGTAATAAGGGCACATGTTTTTTTACCCAAGTTTGGGCTCTACTCAGAGATAAAACCTTACGTCCTGCTTGTTCTTTATTGCTTTTTGGGTGGGGTACAAAGTATACATGATCTACCTGCAACATTGTTGTGTGTCGTCGTCTACGAGCCCTACCCCTCGATTTATACAGGTAAGAGGGGGTCTAGGGTTACGTCCTAGTTGGTTATGTACAAAGAGAATGTGTTGTAGACAACTTCTAATATCTTGGAGTATACGACAAGTCTTCGAAAGCTTTCCTTATATGTGCCATGGGCTGCCCTAATATGGCCCACTGGTGAACTGTCATGCGGTCTTCGGGCCGACCCGCCTGATCGGAAGATGACGTGGTGAGAGACCGCCCATCTGAAGCACCGTCACACGATTTTTACTGGTAGTTTGCTGTAATTGATTGGCCGATTACTAATATTTACCAAAATTAATACAGAATGCACTTGTTGAAGAAAATCAATCTTCCTCTCGGTGTTGTGTTACCAGTTATAACCATCAAATAATGCCATTGTTGTGGAAGCAAACAGATAGCGACTCCGTACCAAAATTAATATACACTGACATGAACTATCGATCCGTGACCGTACCTGATTCAAGAAAAGTTTAGGGTTCCTCTGCCTCCCGCTCCCGCGGCCGGTCCGCATCGTCTCCGGTGGCCTTAGGGTCATGGTGGCACGGTGAATCTCGGCCCTTGTCGATGGGACGGCTCTGTTTTCAGTTGTTCCTTCCTATTTTGTTAGGGTTTGTGTCATGCTCAGAAAGACGAGACGGCGGTGGCTCTCTGAAGATGGAATAAGGTTCTCCCCGTCTAGCCCTCACCCCGATGGTGTGTCTAGCATCATCGGCGGGCGTGTGGAGACATGTCTCTGGCGGATCCGTCGTTGGTGAATTTGCTCGGATCTGGTCGTAGTTCGTCTACGTTCATGTGTTCTCAGGTTGGATCATTTCGATCTACGCTACTCTTCATCAGCGGCGGTTGATGTTCTGCTAAGTTGCTCCTATGAGGTCTTAGCATGACGACTTTCCGACTGTGTGCTACAACAAGTTTTGCCCGGCTCTTGCGAGGGAGGAGCAATGACGACGACGCACCTTCGTCTCGCTTTAGTGCTTGTAGTCGTTGCTAGGTTGACTACGGATCTAGATGCAATTTTTATTATTTTTGATGTCCATTATACTGTCGTGATTGAAAATGAATAGATCGAAAGTTTTCTCGTAAAGAAAAATCTAAAGGAAAACGCTGGCTTTCTGCCGGCTGATAACGCGCATGCATCAGCCGCCTCCCTTGCCAACCACGTGTCCAGGCGGGAGCCCACTGCAACGTCCCTTTTTTCCTGAGCGCACCCGCCACCGCGAAACCAGCCAACACGTTGCTCGTTTTATCTGCTCTTTCTTCCTCGAGCTACACATACACCCACTGTCGTATGCTACTGACTTGTTTATAATTTCTTAGAATGGAGACACACTGCCATGCCATGTACTAGTAGTCTAGTACTGGCTACTAGTACCTTTTTTGTACGTAAAAAAATAGATACGGTGTTGTGTTCACTGCCATGTCCATGTACTACCTTTGGAACAAGTTTCTGCAACAACGGCAGTGAACGACGACCGTACCAATGCGCGACGCGACGGGAGATATTATTGCAAATTTTCTTGTTGCAATTTTTGCAACAAGGATCTTGTTACAGAAATTTAGATACGGCGGGAGGTGTGTTTGCAATTTTTGCAACAAGGGCCTGGTTGCGGAAAATTAGAAAAGAGGTTTTGCAACAGCTGACATCGGACGGGACGAGAGGTGGTCAACATGGGTCATGTTGTAGAAAATTAGATGTGGCCGAGGTGTTGTTTTAATTTTTGCAACAAGGGTCTTGTTGCAGAAAATTGGACGCAACGGAAGATGTTGTTGTAATTTTTGAAGGATCTTGCTGCAAAAATTAGACATGTGGAAGATGTTGCAGAAAATTAGACGCGTGAAAAATGTTGTTGCAGAAAATTAGACGCGGCGGGAGATGTTGTTGCAATTTTTCTAAAGGTCTTGTTGCAGAAAACTAAAGAAGAAGAGGTTTTGCAACATGAATCCTGTTGCAGAAAATTATAGAAGATAAGGTTTCACAACAAAGGTCTTGTTGTAGGAAATCAGAGAAGGCCAGATCTTGCGACAAGAGCATTGTTACAGGAATTGTTCTTGTTGCGAAACCGCGCGGGGTGCATCTGTCAGGGGCTGAGAGGCAAGAGTGCTATTATTTCTGCAACAGAGTGGTTGTTGTGGAAAATAACTAGTACATGCAGGGCACGGGCAGTAGATCCGGCGGCTACCACATCGGGCATCCAACGACCATTTGGGCGACGGATAAAATTAGAAAATCGGCCGGCGGACGATAGCGTCGCCTAAATCTAAAACACTGCAAATAATAGAGGGGGGCGTAACCGCGTAAATGAACAGGAGATATATATTTTTTAGGTGAAAATGAACAGGCCTTGATTCTCAGGTCGTGGCCACAAAGGGGAGGCGTCGACCCCCCTCAGAAAAAAAAGGCATCGTCGGCTCTTCAGTCTTCACTCTCCATCGACCAGCCTCTATCCCCCCATTCTATCCAGACCCTGAATCCATGGAAACCTCCACGCAGAACGTGAGAAGCGGCGGAGTAATGGAGGGCGAGGCGCCGGCGTGCGTGTCCAAGGTGCTCGACGAGGACAACCTCCTCCGAGAGATCATCGTCCGCGTCGGCTTCCCCACCAGCCTCGTCCGCGCCGCCGGCGTCTGCACGCGCTGGCTCAGCCACGCCTCCGACCGCGCGCTCCTCCGCCGTTTCCGCGAGCTCCACCCGCCCAGGCTCCTCGGCTTCTACCTCGCGAACAGGGAGCGTCCGGGCGGCGCGCGCTTCTTCCCGGCGCTGCCTCTGCCCCCGGATCTCGCCGCCGTCGTCCGCCGCGCAAGCTTCAGCCTGGACACCGCACGCCGCTCCGCAGGCTTCAGCCCCGACACCCACTCGGACGGGCGGACCGACGTGGTGGGCTGCTGGAACGGCAGCATCCTCACCAGCTCGCAGGGGCAGAATTACGCGCACGGTCGATCTGAAATCATATTTGAAGTGCACAGCCCGCTATGCTCCGGCTCCGAGAAAGGTGCGGCCATCATCCCAGCACTACACCTCAAAGTCCAGGATGGAATCTGCAGGCTTATTAGACAACTCTTCTTCAGAGAAGAAGGGGATGGATTGTCCTACTTTTTTGTCACGGTGGAGTGTACCAGGTATCATGAAGATTCTCAAGTGCATGTGTATATGCTGCAAAATGGTGATGATGCCTGGCGCCTGCATCTCACCTTGGCCTCCGACCTCCTCCTGTATCCACGCAAAAGCCCCAAAGGCGTGCTCGTTGACAACAGAATCTATTTGCCGACCGACAATGAAATTGTTGTCCTGGATTTGGTGTCCTCAAGCTTATCGACAATTCAGCTCCCACAAGGGGTGGGTTTTAGTCCGATAGGCACCACCATGTTGTCACGGGCTGATGATTCTTCTGGTGTATATCTCATCCATATCAAGGACCTTCAACTTAGCATCTGGCTCCACAATGGGGACAACTGGTTGCTGGTGGACACCATTTGCTTGTGTGAAATATCTGATAATTTGTTTGACGATGAGCCTACTGATGAGATCCTGATTAACCATGTGGGGGACTATAATGAGTTTGTGTTCTTGGAGATGGGTCGATGTGCACTCTACTTGGATGTCAAACGCAGGACGCTGCGTAAAGTGTATGAGATGACAACAGAGGAGCAACAGTTGGGTGATATCTATCCTCTTATGATGAGCTGGCTTCCCAGTTTCCCTGCGCTCATGGATAGTCCTGCAAGGTTTGCCTTTTGCCCTTTTCGTGATTTATAGTGTCCTTGTAGAGTTTACGCAATTTTGCAATTCGCGTCATGCATCTCACTGTTTGGTACTATAGTTGTGGGGTGGTGTTACATGTGTGATTGATTCCTTAGGCCTTTTTAACAATACTAGTCACGCAACATTAGAGAATGCTTGTTGTTAGATGGTTTAAAATCACTTCCTTATTAATTTCTTGGCCATCTAACAATACTAGAGGCGACACTAGTGAAAGCTTGCTGTAAGATGATCTGAAATCACCTGTGTACTGAGGAGCATTACAAGGTGTCTACTTGTGGTTAATTGGTCATAGTAGGGGACTGTTGCGTGTGGACGTCAGTGCGTAATGGGCTGGTTGTGAAGGATATTGTGGATAGGTAAGATAAACGAGAGAAGTAGATCTTATGGCTGGATGCATATTTTATTTCCTTTTTAAGTCGCTAAATGATTACTAAATATTTCCTTTAAATATTATACCATGGTGGATCCCTAAGGAAAGGAATCTGCTTGGGTACAAGCTCAGTTGCATTTTATTTCCCTATTACTACTACCACTCGGATGACTATATATATCCAAATCCAACTATCGCCAATATATTGTCATCCTTAGTTGGTTTTAGTGGCTCTATATACTAAAGTATCAGACTGTTGTTATTGTTTGCTGGACATATACTAAAGTATCAGACTACGACAAACCACTCCATGGAATACTTGCTTTTGTTAAACCTTGTGTTGGCATCAAACATCATGCTTCCAACTTGGTCTTTGCTTTATAGTCTCATAATCAATTTGTAGTGGTGCTAAAATGTGACTTGTTTGTTGTTTTCTCATGGATCGCTCATTCTGTTGTATCATAGTTTTCTGAACTATCCGTGCAAAGTTGCAAATTGGACCTACAAAAGTATGAAACATCATGTATAAGAGGATTAAAAGCTGAAAGATTCCTAGCCTTGGTAATCTGTTATCATGTTGACCACTATGTTTTCTTGCCCAGAAATAGTCATAAGCCCATCAAGCCTGATATGCTAGCTTCCTATTTCTTAAATATAATCGCGGTGTAATTTTTTACACCCTATTTCACAACTTTGAACCTCAAGCTATGTACGAGCTTGATAATACTTTTTTCTTTTGCAATGTTGCCTAGTGGACTATACATTCTTTTACTCGAATACAAGTGGTAGATTTGACACACGTACTCTTCATCTTGTTTATGATTGATTCAGATATACAGTGGAATTTCCTTTTATATGACATTGCTGGTCCAAGATAACATTGGCTACTTTATGTTTATGTGGCATTCCTCCTTCTATAATCAGAGTTTTGGTTTGTTGGAACACAAACTATAAAATGGAAATATGTCAGGCTGGGATATTAAAAGCATTTAACCTCTATTGCTGTAGCTTTTGGAAATAAAAAGTAAAAAACTATATCGCTTTACCAAATTTATCGCCTTCAATTTCTGAACACACTTAACATTAACTGTCATTGAGGTACCACTTGTCTTGTTAGTCCATGGGATATTGTGATGCTTAAAGTGGCAAACCAAATGTATCCTGGTGCTTAATTACCTCCATCTGGATCCTTGCTCTGTTTTCTCTGAAACAGGAATGCCACGTGAAGAACAAGGTTATGAGGAAGCTTTTGGATGGCCTATGACAAGTTCGCCATCAACCAAGAGCGCAGGGTTGCATTTACTCCGTAGCGGTTCTAACTGTGTTCATTTTATGGCCGTCAACGAAGAGCACAGTGCTACATTTCCTCCGTAGCAGTTCCTACTGTGTTCATTTCCTGCATCGCCTGGTCTGTTTGTGTTGTTGGTGCTCCTCGTGGCATTCGGGGAGGTGTCTTCTTTTGTATGTTGAGCAGCTGATTACAGTAGTACTTGTGTTCCAGCCTTGTGTAGCTCTGCTGCTTGCAACTTCTGGCATCTGCAGAAATTGTGTAGTTCTACTGCTATAAAAATCTTTCGGGCAAGTGGCAGTCTTCTTTTGTATGTTGAGCAGCTGAGCATCTGGTTAAGTGTCTTATTTTACACCATTGCAGAATTGGTTTCTGTTATCGATGTGTAGCTAACTCTGTTGTATTACTGGAAGACAAACATGTTGGTGGGGGATCTTACAGTCCATAGTATTACAGATTATATATCGTTATGAACTACTCCCTCCGTCCCATAATATAAGAGCGTTTTTGACACTAAAACGCTCTTATCTTTTTCTTTTTTTGAACAGAGAAAGGCACCAACAGGTGCCAATATATTCAGCTCAAATTCAGTGTACATCATGATTACAGAAACTTCTTGCAAGAAAGAGAGAATTAGACTGCAGAATCTGAGAAAGAAGAGCTGAATAGAAGTCGGAGAAGACAGGAAGGGAGCAGAATCCCTTCTGATGAACCACATGACTAAACATAAGAAGGCAGCCTAAGGAAGAAGATGACATGAACTGCCCTTCTGCTACTCAAAGAGCATGGATACACCATGGAAACAGCACCAAGAGCAACTGGACCAACAACTTCAGAGAGAAATTGGGCTCCAATAGCTTGCATCAAGTTCTGAAGAAGAAAGAGAACTTCGAACATAGAGATAGTAGTCCAGCCGAGCTCCAAAATCATTGGCTTAGCCTGCAGATTCACCAACAAGTCTCCTTGCACCTGAAGAAGTCCATCCTTGCAACTGAAATAGTACAAGAACAAATGAAGCAGAGTATCTTGAACAGAGAAGAAATAGACAACCAAGAAGCAAAGAGCTAGTAACAGTGCACTGTGTGAATCTTAATAGCAGGAATTTGGAAATTAGAAAGAAGGGATGCAACATTGCAGGAATTAGAAGAGTGATTACGAGCAAAGCAACAAATCCGAGTATCTCTATTCGCTGTGAAAACCTGGTGAGCAAGGTTATGGGCAACTCCATTAACTTCTCTAGCAATATGAAACACTTTAGGATTAAGAGCTGCAGAATGTTTGAAAAAAATGGCAAGATCATTTCTAATATTCCAAGGAATAGAGGGATCTAAGGTGTTGGCCAAAGTAGCACATTTAGTAATATTGAGCTGAGAGGCTATATTAGCAGCAGAAGCAAGAGCAATAGATTCAGCCTGCAAAGGAGTGGATGTAGAGGAAGCGGAGGCCTGAATTTGAATATTAATTTCTCCCTGCTCCGAGGGAAGAGAAATATAGATGCCAACACCTGTAACCACATCACCTGGAGGAAGGCCAGAAACTTTTTTTGTCCTGAAAGTTGCATCAGAGTAAATTTTTGGCCCAACAACTAAAAGATCAGACCTGATAGAATTACCTGGCAAGGGGAGCTGATTGCTAGCAGGAATGTGTTGAACCTATTGATTCTTGGTACAAAGACCAGAAAGAACATCATGAGGCTCCAAATTCAAAGCACCAGCAGCAATGCTAACTTGATAAGGAAGAGCTTTGTTTCTATCAAAATAAAAATCATTTCTTGCTTTCTAAAGACACCACAGAAAATTTAGGATATTCGGGATGGAGTCGTGTGGGTGATTCATTTGAATGAAAGCAATAAGCACTGAATGCGTTGTAGTATGGCCTTGGGTTAAAACATCAGCTTTGACAAACCAGGGAGAAGAAAACCAGGCCGCACGAGCAAAAATGACAAAGGAAAAATAGATGAAATTCATCCTTCGGTTGACCACATCGACAACACATTTGAGAAATATGAATCGAGAAACGAGCAGCTCGCATACCCGTAGGCAAAGCTTTTCAAGTCTCCATGCAAAAGTTTGCACCCTAGGAAGCATATTCTTTTGTTTTCAAAATATTGTAAGCATATTTTTCAAATCCAAAGAAACAACAGTAGGGGCATGTCTAGGATTAGCATGAATATCTTGTAAACACAATTTTTTTGAGGGGAACGTCGCTGCCAATTTATTAACTAAGTGGCCTCAGCCACAACAATGTCAAGAATACAAGGAGGAGGAAACGAAAACCAGGTCTTGCACAACTTATTAAGGCAGACATCCCTAGCTAGATTATGTGCCGCGCGATTCGCGGAACGCCTAGCCCAATGCACATGAAAATCATCATGAGAGTTAAGAAGCTCCTTAATCTCTTCTATGAGGGGGCCGTACCGGGATCTAGCTAGCTCCGTCGAAGATAACATTTGTTTGACTCCCAGATTGTCTGTCTCCAGGACAATCCTCTGAGCGCCCACCTCAATCGCCAGCTGGACACCACGCCGACAAGCCAACAGCTCTGCATGTTCTGGATCCGTCACAATTTATAAGTATATTTGGAGGAACAACTACCATTTGGAGTAAGATCCCAACACAACAAATCTGGAATTTCATCATCAACAATATCAATATGAACAATAATGGAAACCAAAGGTTGTTGAAAAAGCGAGAAGATGAGAGTTTGATTCCAAATCCCTTGACCTGGAAGCCAAAGATCCTTAACCAAGGCCGGGTACACAAAACCAACATGTTGAGGAATGAGATGCTCATGAATGGAACTCCAATTATTGCACCAAGGAGTGCTCCAAATAGAAATGTTACCTTGCGTTATTTGATAAAATGAGTGAGTTTTAAGCTTCGGTAACATTTTAAGAATGGAAGCAAATGCGCAAAAAATATAGGAAAAGATGGAAATAAAAAGTAGCCACAAAAGTATCCAAAAAAATGATGTTTTTTTTTGTTTTTTGTTTTATTACTCCCTAGAAGTTGGAACTTTTTTTGACCAGAATACAACCATGGAGTTACATAATGTTAGCCTCAAACTAACCAATTAGCCAATTACTCAGTCATTATTTTTTATGAATTCTTTATGTTAGATGGTGTTTACTGAGTAAGAAATTCTTCACCGCACCTTGGAGCCTTCATAAAGGAAAAAAAAGGTGAATCCAATTCTTATGTGCTAGGCTATTATCTCTTATTTGTCTCTTTAAAGGCTTCTTTCGTTCTTTCCCCTTTGCATCATCAGGTTAGTATTTCCTCTTTTTGATTGTGCATTTTGTAAGCTCATCGACGATCCAAAGCCATTGACACCGTTTAAGATGCATTTTGTAAGCTCATCGACGATCCAAAGCCATTGACACCGTTTAAGTATAATACTCCCTCCGTCCGGTGAGCAGTGTACATTTGGCTTAAAAGTTTGTTCACAAAAGATCCAATGCATTTTAAAGTAAAAAAAATGTTTCTCCCTCATCACACGGTAAACAAGACCAATAAAAATTGTACATGGTCTTCTTAATTTATACATGCATTTAGATCATTCGGGGTTGGGTAATTAAAGAGGAGAGAGATGGTGACTCGCACCTTCTTAATGTATTTTTTTTACTTCACTCCATAATTTGCCATAAAATTTCTCTACATATACTTTTCACCTGACTTGAAGCACACCATTCTCTTATCTCTCACACGTTTTATGGTACTGAAACTGTAGTTCATACTTTACTGCCAATACAAGTGAAGGAAAAAAAAACACCCCATCTCTGAAAAACGGCGCGACAAGGCTTGCATCAGCCACTAGTACATTATCATTTTTCCTGTTACCACTATGTAGAAACCATTAAATAATCCCATTACTCATTGGTGAGCGTTGCTAGCCATCTATTTTGATCTAAAATCATCTTGTCTTGAATAAGAAAGAACATGGCAAGCAGATATAAAAGTGTTTCTATTCACGAACAGGTAGGTATAAAAAATTAGAGATAAATGAAAGGGATATTTTTATTTTTTTAAAACCAACCATCAAATTGATTTTTTTAGCTCTGTATACTCAATGCCTCTGTGGGCTTTGCCGTGCCGAGATGATTATGCCGGGCCGGGCCGGGTCGGGCCGTTTGGCCAGCTCTGCATCGATCTCCTCTCACTAGTGAGTAGCGAGACCCCTAAAAAAAACTAGTGAGTAGTGAGGCCATTGGCATCGACTCTTCTTCACTCACTGTCTCACTCCATCGACAGACCTGCCTCGATCCCCTTTCTTACCCAACGCACCGCGGCGCTGCGGCTGCCCGTTGTCACACTCGAGAACGTCTGCCGCGAGGTCCCGCTTACTGTGAGCTAGGTCAAGTCAGTGTCCGCGGCGTCTATCGTATGGCGTAAAACGACAAACTTATACTCCTTCTGTTCGAGATTTCAAATGGACTATCACATATGGATGTATATAGACATATTTTGCAGTGTAGATTCACTCATTTTACTTCATATATAGTCACCTGTTGAATATCTAGAAAGATAAATATTTAGAAATGGAAGGAGTAAAAAACACAACCTTCTTTAAAAAGACGAAAATACCCACGGAACAGACGACTCGGCATACACCGAGCCGAGCACACGTGCATGCCCGGCTCAAACATAGTAACACCCCACCTTACGCGAGCGAACTACCTCATCAGAGGGACTTCATGCGCGAGCAAGCGTCACATGCACACCGTCCAGATAGATCAAACAACACAGAGAGCCCATGCGGCACATCACCACGAAACGAATGGCGCAGAGGGCACCCTCGTCCGTGAATAGGGCTGCAAACGAGTCGAGCTCGAGCGAGTTGGAGTTGGCTCAGCTCAACTCATATAAAAATCCGAGCGAACTCAAATTAAGTGAAGCTCATGATCGAGCTGTAGAACAGGACTCATGCTCAGCTTGTAACGATCTTGAATTGATCTCGATCTAGTTTCGAGCTAAACGAGATGGTAAAAATTATAAATCTATGGATGAAAAACAAAAAAAATATAAAGGTGGATATGCTGGGAACCTTTGCCAAAAATATAGAAGATTTAACACATAGTCGACCACGTGCCATAATTAGGCCTAAATCTTGTCTGCACTTAATTAAGTTACCATGTTCGTTGGTAAATAAAATTGAGAAAAATCATGGACAACATATATGGTAATAAATTATCTTCCTTTCCATTTAATATATGGCATGATCATTTAACATAAGATATATTGTTGAGCTATCGAGCTAAAATTGAGCGAGCCAACATTGGCTCAAGATCAGCTCGTTTCTTGATCGAGCTACATAAAGTGTTCAAACTCAGCTTGTTTCTTTTCGAGTCGATCTCGAGTCAAGTCAAAAAATGAGTGATCTCGAGCGGCTCACGAGTCTCGAGCTTTTCTTGTAGCCCTATCCGTGAAGCCCCACAGGGAAGCGGGTACAGACAATCAAAGAGGAAGTAATTAGCCACGGTCCGGCCAAAAATTGACTTTTGAGCACGGGTGCAGCGAAGCACTTTATTGAGAAGTTCAAAGAACTACATTTAGCTTTCTTCTACTGTTAGATCAACTCCAACGCACTGACCTAAATGAACAACTCTTTTGTCCGCTTTTTGTCTGTTTGGGTTGGCCGCCCGTCCGGCGTCCGCTTGGTTTGAGATTTGGGTCCGCAGTGCGTCCAATGCACTGACCCGCTGCCCTTTTTCATCATATAGCACAAAAATTGCATTATTTCACACACAACTTTTGCATCATTTCACATAGTCCGCAGCCAAATAAATAGCATAGTTTCAACCAAATAAATAGCGTAGTTTTACAAGCCGAATAAAAGTAAAATGTCTCACATAGTTTTGCAAGCTGAATAAAAAAGATACATTACCAACATGAGCCCACACATGCTCAACCAAATTATTTTGCAGATGTGAGTTTTCCAATCACGCATGTCATGATGAAATTGGATGAACTGTTCAAACGTTGCTGCTCTTTCATGCTCAGGCACAACATTCTCACCCTGAAAACTGAAATCCTTGATCGTACAGACGTTCCGGACGCTCATCTTCTATGATCATATTGTGCATGATCACACAAGCAGTCATCACCTCCCACAGTTTATGCGTGCTCCAAGTATTAGCAGGATATCGAACGATGCCCCTTTGAGATTGCAAAACACTAAAGGCACGCTCGACGTCCTTCCTAGCACTCTCTTGCTCTTGGGCAAATCTTTTCCTCTTCTCTCCGACAGGGTTGGAGATTGTCTTCACAATAGTGGTCCACTGAGGATAGATATCGTCATCCGCGTAGTATCATTTGTCGTAGTTGTGGCTGTTGATAGTAAAGTTCACCGGTGGGCTGTTGCCTTTGGCAAGCCTAGCAAACACCGGCGAGCGCTGAAGCATTGTGTGATCCGGCCATGCCAAAAAAAGAGTGCCAGATCCACAGATCTTTAGATGCCACGGCCTCAAGTATGACAGTGCAAGCTCTGACATGGCCCTTATACTGCCATTGCCAAGCTGAAGGACAGTTCTTCCACTCCCAGTGCATGCAATCTATGTTGCTAAGCATCTCTGGGAAGCCCCTGCTGGCATTCATCGCCAACAAACGGGTTGTATCTTTAAGAGTCGTCTCTCTCAAGTACTCAGGGCCAAACACAATAATAATAGCCTTGCAGAACTTATACAGGGAGTCTAGGCATGTAGCTTCTATAGGCTCTTGTAAATGTATCAGAGGTAAGAGTGCCAATTGTGCAGAAGTCTTCAAATATAAATTCTCGAGAGAAGCCCCCCGCTATCGGATCTCCTTGATCAACACAGACACTGGGACATCGAGGCAGTAAGGAGGAATTTCTTTTGCACCGGACGCAACCGCTATACTGAATATTTTGTTGCGTGTGTTCGGAGTGGAAGGCACTTTGAGCTGGGCATTAGAAAGATCAGGTGAATATTCAGTCAAAACAGCATACCATGCTCTTGTCACTCATAATGAGCATTGTACTCTAGAGGAAGGAACGACGACAGGGATTTCATCGTCATATGTTCACCTTTGGTCTGCTCTATTGAAACTCAAGGTTAAACCGATAGTTCAGGTATTTTGGTGGAGAGTTCTTCGAGGAATACTCCATGACTATGCTACATTGAAGCATCGCCACAGTAGGCGTATTGCAAGGTGTGATCTTTGCGAAGCAATGGATGAAAACATGATGCATGCCCATGTGTCCTGTTCCCATGCTAGGAGGGTGTGTTTTGTAGCGGTTCTCACCATATCATTGCTGTTCCCTCTTGAGACATGCTGAGTACATGCATTGTTGTTATTTAGTAGCGGTGTATCTGCTGAGACATGCTGAGCCGAGACTTTGTTTGGCACCCTACATGTGTTTAGACTTTAGATATGTCGAACAATTTTGAATTTTGAATAACTTTTTTTTGAATGGTGAACAAAATTTGAGAAACATGGAAAAAAGTCAACACATTTGGCATTCCATTTTTTTAAATTTTTTGAAAAATTAAATGAAATTTGAAATTCCAAACATTTTTTTTGAAATTCTGAAGGTTTTTTTTGAATTTAAACAAAATTTGAAATTCTGAACATTTTTTGAGAATTTAAATAAATTTTGAAATACTGAACATTTTTTAGAATTTAAACAACTTCTGAAATTCTGAATAGTTTTTGAAAACTTAAATAAAATTGAAATTATGAACCTTTTTTGAGAATTTAAACAAAATTTAGAACTATAAACATTTTTTGAGGGCCGGGGAGAGCATGGCTACCTCCATGCACCCTATCTGGGCGCACCCTACATGGCCAATAGGCCTTTTTTGCATGAGATGGGCATAGTTTAGGTGAGTCCATACCCCCTGCCAAACAGTCAAAAGTGGGTTCTGTATGGAACTTTTGAGCTCATGCACCCTACCAAACACACCCTATTGGATGTCAACAAGAGAGGCCGTGGATGTCATCTACCTCGCCTCCACCCGGATACATGGACTCACGATATTGTGCTTGATCAAAGGTTTGCTGATAAGGATAGATGCAAAATCATTACGGTGATGCATACTATCTGGACATCTGGCAACATATGGACACATGAATAAGAGCCCTTTGATCCGGTTCATGCGGTCAAGAGGGTAAGAGATGACCTGTCAGTACTGGACAAGCCTTTAGACGAACGACGTGTGCATCAAGGGCAGTGTTGGAAACCATCTGATCCAGGTTGGGTAAAGATCAATACTAACGGTGCCATTGATTGCACTCTCAGAATGGAGGTGGAGGAGGTATAAGTAGACCACACCTTTCTTTCCAAGGAGCTTGAAGTAAACCTTTTCCAGGAGTCACCGGTATGTTTATAACTGAAGTACTGGCTTTGCGATAAGGTGTAGTACTCGTCGGTTCTCGCATGTTATAATGAATGGGATTATTTAGAGGTTGTCAACCTCTAGTCTTCAGGGCACAATGATAGTTCACTGTGCCGCCTATTTTCAATGAGGGAAGCCAACACTCCGACTGATTTATGTGCTAAGCACGCTACTAGTCTTATACAAGCGCTGATTGCTGGATTGATGAAAGTTCGAGGTTCCTTGTTAGAACCCCTGCGACCGATTGTAACCAAATTTCTACAGTATTAAGCAATAAAGATCCCTGAGTTTTGAGTGAAAATCAAAATGTGTGCATCTATCTATAAGAAAACGAGAACTGATCGCTTGCTTTGTTACTCATATTACGGGCTTGATGGGCCCTCGTTTTTAGTTCGGGTTGGACTTGGATGGGCCACGGCTAGGAGCCCAGCAAGGGGAGGCAATCTCGGATCTTTTCTATTCACTCCATCGTCGACCTGCCTCGATCCCCTTTCTACCCAAATCCTGAACCCACGGAATGGAGGGCGAGACGCAGCCGCCGCCGGACAGTATGGAAGGCGAGGCGCGGCCGCCGCCGGCGTGCGTATCCAAGGTGCTCGACGACGACGACCTCCTGACGGAGATCATCATCCGCGTCGGCTTCCCCACCAGCCTCGTCCGCGCCGCCTGCGTCTGCAGGCGCTGGCTCAGCCACGCCTCCGACCGCGCATTTCTCCGCCGTTTCCGGGAGCTCCACCCGCCAAGACTCCTCGGCTTCTACCTTGCACAAGGCTATCCGTACGACGCCGCACGCTTCTTCCCGATGCTGCCTCAGCCCCCGGAGCTCGCTGCTGTCATCCGCCGCACAAACTTCAGCCAGAGGCCATTCTTTTCCAAAGAAGAAGGGGGTACCATGGTGGGCTGCTCCAACGGCCGCGTCATCACCCGCCGCCTAAACTTCAGCGTCCTCAACAACTGCGTCCTCGCCTACGAGCTTGTATTTGCAGTGCACAGCCCACTGTGCTATGACTATGACCATGGTATGGCCATCCTCCCAGGATTACAGCTCGGAATGCCCTGTTTGTACAATTGGGCACAACTCTTCTCCAAAGAAGAAAGGGATGGCTCGTCCTACTTTTATGTCACCGTGGAGGATACCATGGAACCTAAGATGAATGTGTATATGTGGCAAGCTGGTGATGATGCCTGGCACAAACATCTCACCTTGGGGTCAGACCGTCTTTTGCATCCACAATCTACTCCCAAAGGCGTACTCGTTGACAACAAAATCTATTTTGCGGCCGACAATGCAATTGTTATCCTGGATTTGACATCCTCAATCTTATTGACAACTCAGCTCCCACACGGGGTGGATTTTGATCTAGGCACCACCATGTTGTCGCGGGTCAATGATGGTTCTGGTCTATATCTCATCCATATCAAGGAGCTTCAACTTCATATCTGGCTCCACAATGGGGACAATTGGTTGCTGGTGGACACCATTTGCTTGAGCGAAACATTTGCTGGTTTGCTTGAGGATGAGCTTACTGTTGATATCCGGATAAACCATGTGGGGGACTATAATGGGTTTGTATTCTTGGAGATGGGTCGATCCGTACTCTACTTGGATGTCAACCGCAGGACGCTGTGTAAAGCGTACGAGATGACAACAGAGGAGAAATGTTTGGGTGATATCTATCCTTTTATGATGACCTGGCCTCCCATTTTCCCTACTCTCAGTCCTGCGAGGTTTGCCTTTTAACCTTTTGGTGATCTGTATAGTGTACTTGTAGAGTTTACATAGTTTTGCAATGTGCATTGTGCCTCTCACTGTTTAGTATAGCTATGGAGTGCTGTTACATACCCCCTCCGTCCCAAAATTCTTGTCTTAGATTTGTCTAAATACGGATGTATCAAGTCACGTTTTAGTATTAGATACACCCGTATCTAGAAAAATCTAAGACAAGAATTTTGGGACGGAGGGAGTATGTGATTGATTCTTAACAATACTAGTCAAGCCACATTATAGTATTCTTGCCGTGGGGTAATTTGAAATCACTTATGTATTGTTTCCTTAGGCCTTTTAACAATACTAGTTAAGCAAGATTAGTGAATGCTTGACGTAAGATGATTTGAAATCACCTCTGTATTGATTTACTGGGACATCTAACAATACTAGAGGCGGCATTAGTGAATGATTGATGTAAGATGATTTGAAATCACTTGTGTGCCGAGGAATATTGCAAGGTGTCTACTTGCGGTCATAGTAGGGTACCCTTGTGTGTGGTTTTCGGTGTGTAAAATGATGTTGTGGATAGGTAAGCGTAAAAAGAGAAGTAGGAGTTAAGGAGGGATACAGGTTTGTTTCCTAGTCACTAAAAGATTACAGAAGTCCCCCTTTAGATATGCTACCATAGTAGATCCGTGATTGACATTTACTTCCCTGGTGCTACTCGGACGGCTACATATATCCGAATCCAACTATCGCATGTATACTGTCAGTTTGTCACCCTTAATTAATAGGTTTCAGCGAAGCTAGTCATATTTCTGTGGGCTCAATATTAGTTGCAAAATTACACATGATAGTGTCGATGGTTCTTGTCGTTTGCTAGACGTGTACTGAAGTACTAGTATCAGACTATGGCAGACCACTCAATGGAATAGTTACTTTTGTTCAACCTTGTGCTGTTTCCAGAACTCAACCTTGTGCAATTTGTAGTCTTACACTTTACTGAACTATCAGTGCAGAATTGCAAATTGGACCTGCAAAAGTAGTATAAAACATCATGTATAAGAGGATGAAGAGCTAAAAAGATGCCTAACCTTGTTATCTGTTAGAGTGTTGACCATTATGTTTTCTTGCACAAAAATAGACAGAGACCCATCAAGCCTGGAACTTGAGCTTCCCATTTTCTTAATATAATCATGGTGTAGTTTTGTACAGCCTACTTCTCAACTGTGAAGCTCAAGCTATGTATGAGATTGCTAACGCTTGTTTTTTCCCCTCAAATGTTTCCTAGTGGATCCTATGTTCTTTTTCCCAAACGCAAGTGGTGGTATTTTTACGCTGTTGCTCTTGAGCTTATTCATGATTTGTGATCCAGATATATCGCAGTATTTTTTTTCCTTTTATATGACATTGCTAGTCCAAGCTATCAGTGGCTAGTTTATGTTTGTGTGGAATTTCTCCATCTGTAACCAGAGTTTTGGTTTGTTGGAATACAAACTATAAAATGGAAATACGTGTGACTGGGATATGAAAACGAAGGCATTTAATCTTTATTGCTGCAGACTTTGGAAATGAAAACTGCATTGCTTGACCAAATTCACCGCTTTAATTTATTAAGCGCACTAAACATTTAACTGTTGTTGGACTAGCCACTTGTCTTGTTAGCCCATCTTATATTTTGATGCTTAAAGTGGCAAACTGAATTTATTCTGATGCTCAATAACCTCCATCTGGATACTTCCTCTGTTTCTCTGAAACAGGAATGCCACGTGAAGGGATACGAGGAAGCTTTTGGATGACTTGTGACTAAGGGCGCCATCAACGAAGAGCACAGGGGCTGCACATTTCGGAAGTACTCCCTCCATCCCAAAATTCTTGTCTTAGATTCATCTAGACAGGGAAGTATCTAACACTAAAGCGTGACTAGATACATCCGTATTTAGACAAATTGAAGACAAGAATTTTGGGACGGAGGGAGTAGTTGTTGTAGCCGTGTTCATTTTTACTGGTATAGCGGATCAATTAGGCAACAGTAGTGCCACTCTGTTAGCGACCAATTAATTCCTCTGTTTCGTCGTCTAGAAGACCTGTATGCCGAGTACCTCTCTTCTGTTTGTGTTGGTGTCTTGTGTGGTTCAACTGCTTGCTTTTGTATGTCGAACAGCAGATTTAGTACTGCTTCAGCTGTTAGTAGTGGTATTTCTGGAGAGGTGTCTTATTGTTCAGCATTGCAGATTCCAGTTAGGGATGTGTAGCTAGCTCTGGTGTAACAGTAAAAGAAGGATCAAAGCTTTGTTGAAGCCACAGTCTGTCTAATCTACATGGCACATGTGCTGGATCAGTATTCTTGTCGTGGTTATAGTTCCAATTTTAGGGCTCCTTTGATTCAAAGGAATTGCATAGGATTTTTAGAGGATTTGGACCCTTAGGATTTTTTCCTGTAATGCTTGTTTGATTCGTAGGATTGGCATCCTTAGGGATTTTTCTATAGTATCCATTTGTACTACATTTTGAAGGAAAATTTCCATCCACTCAAACCTCTTTGCAGAATTCTTTTGTTTTTCCTGCGCTATCCAGGGGCGGAGCCAAGGGGGGACGAGCCGCGTCGTACACGAAGTATGCAATTGTACGCCAGGTAGATTACGCTACGTGAAACAGACTTAGGACTAAATGGCCCCCCCCTAACAATGCGCTCAAGGCTTGGAGCCCAGGAGCTTTCCTAGTTAAAGCCCATATGTATTTCTTGGTCAGCCCACGCTAGAGAAAACAAACAGCCAGGTAATTCTGGAATCTGACGAGGCCACGAACCCACGATCGAGGGCATCTATCGTTCGTTTCGGCGCCGAGCCGCCGTCCGCCGACACACCGGGCACACGCGCTCGCTTCACGTAGACGCCTAGGAAGTTCGACGATGGCATCTGTAAAACGGGTCAACACCGGCGCTGAAGGCAGAATAATCCTGCGGTGAGTCTCCTTAATTCCTTTGTTGATTTATACTGTGAAATATCGATGATGAAGTGATTCGCATCTGGCTCCAGAAGACTGGAAACCTTTTGCTTTAGATGGAATTAATTAGGTGTAGCAATTTCTTGTTTTATTCTCACAAATAAGTCCTGTATGCACTGATTTCATCATCCAAGTTTAAAATTTCGCTCTTAGTTTTAAATTTCACCCTTAGGACAACATAGCACGACTCACGTCAGATCTAAGGTATATCACCGGCTCATGTCTATGCTATCACAAGTTACTATTATTATTAGATATGCACAAATTGTTAGATGCTTGTTTGTATTTTTGGGACGATTATAAATCTACCAGTTTGTATGCATGATGGCTAGAATGTCAAATTAGTTGATACACAAACTACCGATCAAATATTCTAGCACCAGTAAATTTAGTTAACAAGCTAGAATCGCCATATAGGATTATCGACTTTATTTTATGTGTTTTAGGTGTAAGAGCCACATTCAAACTAATAAACAAAAATACATTTTTCTAACTGCAAAATACATATTATTTTGTGTTCCTTTATGTATGGTCATTTTCAGAAGAAAAAAAAACTTTTATGTGTTCATTGTCTTCTTCGCCCCCCCTATGGTCAAATCCTGGCTCCGCCCCTGGCGCTATCAAACATTCTTTCAAATCCTGTAGGATACTATAGGACATGCCATCCTATTCCTACATTTTTCCTATTCCTTCATTTTGACAATCCTGCGAATCAAAGAGGCCCTTATTGTACTGGTAGAGAGGGTGAACCAAAAGCAGTTGTCAGTAGGCTCAGGTGAATGCATCAGGTAAGAGTCGCAATTGTGCAGAAGTTTCTAAATACAAATCCTAGAGAAACATGCGCTGTAACCTGAGCCAGAAGATCTAGGCCCATGGGCCCGTGTGATCTGTGAATGGGCTGACACTATTCACACGATCGAAGATGTTCTGGGGTGCTCGGCGCACGTATAATCCACCACATGCACGGCGGCGGCGGCGGCTCGCTGGTGCTCATCCCCACAGCTGATCGTTGATGGTCCTCGTCGTCGTGCCGACGCCGTTGTAGAGCTTGTCGGGCATCAGCCTGCCATTGTTGAACTGACTATTGCGACACATCCCGCAGGCCATAGGATCTCATTAGCCCGTAGGATCGTTGGTGCAAGGCCATGGGCGAATCTCACGGCTACCCGCTCATCGTCATCGACGCAACCATTGACGCTATAGAACAGGAGAAGCGCTGTCCTCAACGATCGACATTCATGCTATGTACTCCCTCTGTTTCTAAATGTAAGTCTTTGTAGAGATTTCACTATAAACCACATACAGATGTATATAGATGCATTTTAAGTTTAAATTCATTTATTTTGCTCCGTATGTAGTCCATCCAGTGCAATCTCTACAAATACTTATATTTAGAAACGGAGGGAGTACGATGACAAGAGACTGAATTATGAAGTGATGAAGAAGGTGGCGGCCAATCCGTGAAAAGGTAGAGCTGGTTCGAAACCTCATGGACCCCAAGAACTACGCGGAACCATTGATGCTATAGAACACGAGAAGCGTTGTCCTCAATGATTGAAATTGATGCTATGTACGATGACAAGAGACTGAATTATGAAGTGGTGAAGAAAGTGGTGGCCAATCAGTGAAAAGATAGAACTGGTTCGAAACCTCATGGACCCCAAGAACTACGAAGAAGACAAAGGGGTTGCCTTATTAGCGACGGGCAGCAAATAGCCTGCCGATTTTAAGAGCTCTCGCGACTTTGGCAACATAGATGAGTAAATTACAAAAGACCACCACACATTAGGGGGCTAGATGGATATCAAAGCAACAATCATCTTTGACGAAAAAAACCCACGACGATTGGGGCATGGGTTGAACACATAACATGGTGTTTAGCATTTTAATAGTGAATTTGACCACTAGGGCCTACATAGTGTGACGCCCCTGATTTAATCGTACACCAATCATACACGCAAATGTGTACGATCAAGATCAGGGACTCACGGTAAGATATCACAACACAACTCTAGACACAAATAAAATAATACAAGCTTTATATTACAAGCCAGGGGCCTCGAGGGCTCGAATACAAGCTCGATACACAAGAGTCAGCGGAAGCAACAATATCTGAGTACAACATAAGTTACACAAGGATGCCTTAAGAAGGCTAGCACAAAAGCAACAACGATCGAAGAGGCAAGGCCTCCTGCCTGGGACCTCCTAACTACTCCTGGTCGTCGGCGATCTTCACGTAGTAGCATCCATCAGCGGTGGCATCTGGCTCCAGGGATCCACCATCTGGTTGCATCAACCGGAAAGAAGAAAGAAGAGGGAAAAGGGGTAGCAAAGCAACCATGAGTACTCATCCAAAGTACTCGCAAGCATCAGATCTATACTAAGTATGCATTTGTATCAAAAGGAAGGGTTGTATCTGTGGACTGAACTGCAGAATGCCAGAATAGAGGGGGAAGGCCTAGCCTACCGAAGACTAGCATCTTCAAGCAGCTCTGAGCATCTTGCAGCATGTAGAAGAGTAAAGAATAGCAGTTTATAATTAACAAGCATGTTGTAACATTAATGCCCAGAGATCCTTCCTCGACTCCCTGCGAGAAAGCAATCCCGGAGCCACATATTTCAAGTATCCATTTATAGTTGTATAACATCAGGATATAAGTCTGAACGTCCATTACCATGGACACGATATTCGAATATATAACTTCCCTACAGGGGTGCACCACGTTACCCAACACGCTCGATCACTCTGGCCGGACACACCTTTCTGGGGTCAATGCCCGGCCTTGAAAGATCAACACGTCGCAACCCTACTTAGGCTCAGCAGAGAGGTCCCGTCGGTCGACATCCTAAGCACTCTGAGATCTTGGGCCCATCGCCCACAACACTCCCGGTCGTTGTGTGCAGGGTGGATACCAGCACCGCCTCGGATGGCCAGCACGTTCCGACCGTGCCACAATGCTGAACTGGACGTCTGACAAAGCTTCGGCTGATACCACGACGTCGAGGCCCATAACTATTCTCGCGTGGTGGTTAGTGCGTAAAGGCCAGAGGCCAACTCAGAACAAATACCCAAACCATAGTGTATTATTAGCTTGCGGAGACGAGCAGAGACTCACGATCGAAAGTGACCCTGTCGCCCCGTCTCGTGGACTTACGACAAGGGCCTAGAATGCCCGGCCATGCCATGTCATTATCTTGCGGGTGCTCTCTGGGCCCGCCCGACTTTCACCAAGGTTTCAAGTAAAGCCAATGTAACCGTGTGTCCAAACATCAAGGGGAAACCCCGAGGAATCACCCCCGGTGTATTCCACTCGATGTAATCATCAAGGTGAACGTAAGAGGAACCACCCTCGAGGTTTACACTTGAGGTGTTGAACGACAGAGCCGTATCGGGAATGGTGAAAGAGGAAATCACCCTCGATGACCATGACCGAATAGCTACACTATAGAATTATGATCAGGAGTGCGTTATGAGGGATCACCCTCGACACTCGATAGTAGCTCTGCAGAGTCGAGCAACAAAAGGGGCGTGATGTGATGTGAGGTGTCGGGCTCTGATTGTCGATCACGTTGATCGAGTCATCGATGATGAAGCAGGGGCGACAAGGACAAGGTGGGGGTCACTGATGGATCACTAGCCAACCTATACTAAGCAGTTTAGGATAAGCAGGTAAGGTACAACAGCAGGTACAAAAGCAGGCTATGCATCAGAATAGGAGCAAACAATAACAGTAGCAAAATCTAATGCAAGCATGAGAGTATAGAATGGGCGATATCGGGATGATCAAAGGGGGGGCTTGCCTGGTTGCTCAGACAAGGAGGGTCATCGGTGACATAGTCGATCATAGGGGCAGCATCAGTCTCGGGGTCTATCAGAGAGAAGAGGGGGAAGAACAATAAATATAAAGCAAACAAAGATCACGAAGCATAACATGGCAATATGACGTGCCGGGTGTGACCTAACGTATGGCTACACGATAAAGGGAAAGGGGGAAATCAATCGGGAATGTTTTCCCAGTTCCGAACCTGTGTCAGACAAAAGACTAGAGGGGGAATGTTCCATGTTCAGATAGTTAGAGGCATCTGACAGGTAAACGGATCGCGCACCCGGATTCGTTGGATTTTTCCGAGCAACTTTCATATATAAAACCTTTTCATCTGACTTACGGTTTATTTCCTATTAATTTTCAAAGTTTTAAACAATTTCCTGGAATTACTCAAATTAACAGAAAAGAAATATGACGTCAGCATGACGTATGTGTGACATCAGCAGTGAACAGTCCGGTTGACTGGTCAAAACTGACACGGGGGCCCACTTGTCATAGACAGTGGGTTAAACAGAGTTCAAACTAATCTAAATTTAGTTAGTAAAACTACTGGGCCCACCTGTCAGTGTCTAGTTAAGCTAATTAATTTATTTTAAAATCCTTTAGCTATTTAGTGGAGGTGGGGCCCATTTGTTAGCAGCTGGGATGGTCCAGTCAGCAGAGCTGACCGGTCAAATGGCCGGCCGGGCCCCTGGGGCCACGGGTCAGTGACCTAGGTGGTGGCCCAGGGTGGACCCCACACGGCGCCAGCTTAGCGGAGCCGCCGGAGTGGCTCCGGCGAGCTCGTGCGCGGCGGCCGAACACTGACGAGGTCGGAAATCGTCTACGGTTCATCGTTTCACGTGATTTTTCTTGCGCTCGAACGAGTGGAGCAGCGCGCATCGTGTGTGCCAGCGGTTGGACACGGAGGTGGCCGGAGCGACGCCGGCGACGACGGGGGGCGACAGAGCTCTCGGGCTTGAGCGGGTTCGGCGTTAGAGAGTGCGAGCGGCCAAAGTAACTGTGAGGGGCTTGATGGGATTCTCTCGATGGGATTCGCTAGTAGATCGAATTCGAGTATCAGGAATTACAAGAATGGGGAATCGGGGAGGAAGTAGGTAGCCGCCGTTGCCATTCGCCCGATCCACTGGATGGTTGGCTGGGAGGACGAGACTAGGTTAAGAAGTGGCAGCAGCTGGGCCGGGCCACCTCACACCCACTTCGGCCCACTCACTCGTGGGTTGGTCTTGCGAGCCCGCGGCAGTCTTGGTGGCGTGGGCGAGCCGTTGGAGTCGCTGCTTGGTGGGGTCGCCATGTCAGGTGTGCTGACATCCCCCCTTCTTGAGCAGAAGCTTGACCCCAAGCTTCAGCGGCTGGGAATCGAGCTTGCAAAGCCACTTTGTCCTCCCATGAATCAGCCACTGCTGCAGAGTTGGACCACCGGACCAGCACTTGTTCCACCATAGCCCCGCGCCGTTTGCGCCAGCGACGCTCAAGGACTGCCACTGGCATTGAAGGTATGTCAGAATAAGTTGGAAGCTCACTGGAAACTGTCATACCTGGGCCAAGTGCTCGCTTGAGCTGAGATACATGGAAGACAGGATGCACTTGCGCATGTGGTGGTAATTGGAGCCTGTAGGCCACCTCATTGATCCGCCCAAAAATCTGGAAGGTTCCAAAGAAGCGGAAGGCCATCTTGTGACAGGCGCGGGGAGCTAATGAAGTTTGAATATAAGGTTGCAGCTTGAGGTAAACTGAGTCACCTACTTCAAAGGCCCTGAATGATCGTTTTCTGTCAGCCTGTTGTTTCACGCACTGCCTTGCTCGGTGTAGATGCTGTTGAAGGAGGTCTTGCACAACGACGCGTTCATCCAGCCAGGAAAGAAGGGCCGACACTAAACAAGCCGTCGTTGTAGTAATCCCCCATTGCCGTGGTTCATGCCCGTACATAGCACGGAAAGGTGACATTCCAATGGCAGAATGATGGGAAGAATTGTACCAAAACTGTGCAAGAGGAATCCAGTAGCTCCATCGACGGGGACACACGTGTGTGAAGCATCGGAGGAAGGTTTCCAGGCACTGATTGACCCTCTCCGTCTGGCCATCCGTCTGCGGGTGGTTGGCTGAACTCATTCTGAGACCGGTGCGTGCATACTTGAAGAGCTCTTGCCAAAAATGACTCGTGAACACCGGATCACGGTCAGACACGATCAACCTCGGGAATCCATGTAACTGTAGACTTGGTTCATGTAGAGCAGTGCCACTTTGGCGGCTGTATAAGGGTGTGCTAGGGGCAGGAAGTGAGCAAATTTTGTCAACTTATCGACGATCACAAGAATGCAGTTCACCCCTCCAGAAGTTGGGAGTCCGTCAATGAAATCCATTGTGATCATCTCCCAGGATTCCTTGGGCACCGGTAGGGGCTCGAGCAAGCCAGGGTAAGCGGCTCGGTCTGGCTTTGCCTGTTGGCATGTAGGGCAACAACGAACATAGTGCTGAATGTGTGTTTTCATTTTGGCCCAAGCAAAGAGGCGGCGTACTCGTCGCCATGTTACTGGAAAGCCCGAGTGTCCTCCAAGGGGGGTATCATGAAACGCCCGGATCACCTGTTGCTGCATTGCTGTGCTAAAACCTAGCCAGATGCGTCCTCTGAACCGTAAGATGCCCTGCTCAAGAGTAAAGCGCCCTTTTGGATCTGCTCGAACAGCTAACTGCTCCAGCAGTTTCTGGGCTTGTGGGTTTGAATTGTAGCTGGCAATGATGTCTTCCATCCAACTGGGTTGACAAGACGATATTGTTTGCAATTGCTCAGTGTGGGTGGCACGGGAAAGAGCATCGGCCCCCACATTTTCTGTCCCTTTCCTGTATTTGATGGTGTAGCGAAGACCGAGCAGTTTGGTAAATGCTTTTTGCTGCCAGGGGGTCGTGAGTCTTTGTTCTTCTAAACGTACTAGGCTCTTTTGATCAGTCCATATGACGAACTCGCTGTGTTGAAGATATGGACGCCATTGGTCCACAGCTACTACCACTGCCAGGTATTCCTTTTCATAGGTGGACAACCCCCGATACTTGGGTGACAAGGCCTTGCTCATATAGGCAATTGGGTGCCCCTGTTGCTGCAGAATTGCCCCGACGCCAGCATCGCATGCATCTGTTTCGATGACAAAAGGCTTTGAGAAGTCTGGTAGAGCAAGTACCGAAGCAGTAACAAGGCCTTGTTTCAGCAGTTGGAATGACTCCTCAGTCGCTTGTGTCCACACAAAAGGAGTTCCTTTCTTGAGTAAGTTGAACATTGGCCGTGCCATAATGCCAAAGTGTCGTACAAACCGACGGTAGTATCCTGCCAAGCCCAGAAAACGTCTGACCTCCTTAACATCCACCGGTGTAGGCCATTGAGCTACTAACTGCACTTTGCTTGGCTCGGTGGCCACACCTTTGTCACCGATCACATGACCCAGATAAGATAGCTGGCGCTGGCCAAAACAGCATTTCGAGGCCTTGACCTTCCAATGGTCCCGACACAGCAATTGCAAAACTTGTGCCAGGTGTTCAGCATGGTCCTTCAGGGTACGACTGAAGACTAGAATGTCGTCAAAGAACAATAGCACACATTTGCATAGGAGAGGATGCAAGGTATCAGTAACAGCTCCTATGAACGTGGCCGGTCCTCCCGCTAGTCCAAATGATAGCACCAAAAACTCAAAAGTGCCCGGAATGAGTTGTGAAGGCCGTTTTGTATTCCTCACCGTCTGCAATGTGGATCTGATGGTACCCTGCTCAAAGGTCAAGCCTGGAGAACCAGACCGCTCCGTGTAGTTCGTCGAGCAATTCCTCAATTACTGGCACATGGAATTTGGGCACCGTGGTCATCACAATGAGATGGCGATAATCCACACAGAGGCACCATGTGTCATCCTTCTTTTTCACTAGGATCACCGGGGATGCAAAGGGACTAGCGCTGCGTCTGATGACACCCTGTTTGAGTAGGTTTGCCACTTGTTCCTCGATCTCTGTCTTATGCTCAGGCTTGTGTCGGTATGGGCGAATGTTCACCGGCTGTGCCCCTGGCACCAGTGGTATGTGATGATCACAGTTATGCCGCGGGGGGAGCCCTTCCGGCTCTTGAAAAACATCAGGATGTTGCTCCAGGATGGCCTGAATGCATTCGGGGGTAGCTTCCCGCGCTTCTCCATCCCCCAAGGTAACTTGATACAACTGGACCATGTGTGAGATAGCTCCTTGGCGACACAAGCTGCTTAACTGCATACTATTGATAACCGGACAAGAATAAGTGGATGGATGACCATGGATATGCACTACCCCACTAGGTGATGGGATAGCAATGTGCTTGCCCTTCTAGTCGACAATCATCGGGCTGTTTTGCTCCAACCAGTCCATTCCAAGTATGGCATCATAAGTACCCAATTCCAGGACCTTCATATCAGTCAAAAATTCATGCCCTTGGGAAAACCACTTGCACTGAGGAATAGAAGCTCGACATTGGAGTTCTCCTCCACCTGCCACTTTGACACGCCCAACACGAGCCAATGGAACAACTCCTTCCAATTTTGCAGCCAGATGAGCATCTACAAATGATGTAGAGCTGCCGGAGTCCACTAGCATGAGTATTTCGTGCCCCTAGAGCCATGCATGAACTTGGAATGCCTTTGGCGAGGTGTCACCTGACAGAGCATGCTTGGAAATGGCCATAGCAGTCTCCACCGGCTGCTTTTGCTCGTTATCAAGGACAAAGTCGATGCCGAAGAGCTCCAGAAGTTCCTCGACCACATGGAGTTGTACGGTGGTGGGGCAAGTATGATCATGGCCCCAGCGCTCACCGCACTTGAAGCATAGCCCTCGAGTACGCCGATATTCACGCAGCACCTTGACCTTGGAGCTATCCACGCGGGCACCGTCGAGACCACGGCGATCAGTAGCTGCGGGTGCCACTGTAGCAGGCGTCGGGCATGGTGGAGGAGGCGGTAGAGGAAGCGCTCCTCCTGGTCGCGGCCCCGTGTCTGCCGCATGCGGTGGTAGCAGCGGTGGTGCTATCGACGAGGCGCATCCTGCGACTTCCTCTTGGAGTAAGGCAAGTGAACACGCCGTATCCAGATCAGGTGGTCTCTGCACCAGAACCACCGCACGGATGTCCGCCCGTAGACCCTCGACAATACGAGTCAAGTAAAAGTATGGATGAGTATTGTCAGAATATGAGACCAAATGATTCATGATCAATTCAAAATGCTCAATGTAATCTGCAACAGAAGTGGTCTGTCGAATCGTATAAAATTGATGAATCAAGTGCTAGTGTCTATCTCGACCAAACCATGTACAGAGTAAAGCAACAAAGGATTCCCAATCAAAGTCAGACAACTTGTTCTGAACCGATTGCAACCAGATAGACGCAGTGCCCAAAAAATTGAGTGCAACCATGGGAACCCAAAATGTGGAGTGAATTCCAAACATGCTGAAGTACTGCTCACATAACGTCTTCCACAATCTTGGGTTCTCACCGGCGAACTATGGGAACACCATAGAAGGATGGGCTTGCCCCAATCCGGCGAGCAATTGACTTGCATGCGAGAACAGGGAAATTACAGGACCGGGCGACTGCAGGGAATACTGACCAGTGCCCGGGAGGGGCGCTGGCAGCGTGGCCATCACCTGCTCCCGGTGGAGGAAGGCGTCACGATGGTCATCTGACCCGTGTGGCTACACCTGCGCGGTCGGTTCGGCGCCAGGATGAACATCGGCCGCAGCGAGGGAGGGAGCAGTCACCGACGGTCCCTGCGGTGCCACATCGAGCATTGCCGCCGCAGGCGGTCGCCCTTGTTGCAGTTCCGCCACCGCGTCGGTGAGATGATCGACGCGACGCTCGAGATCGGGCCGCCATGCAACCAGATCGTCCAGCTTGGCCGTGTGCGCGTGGATCGCGGCCGTGTTACCCCGGAGCTCGATGCGGAACTCGTCCATGGACTTGATGATCTTGTCCATGTACTCCTTCATGGTGGGATCCATGGCCTCGATCTGTCCACGGGCTTGAGGAAGACGCCTGGTTTCGATGAACAGAGCCAGATCGGAGCAGGGAAGGGGGTGGTGGTTGTCTCTGATACCAGATGTGAGGGGCTGGATGGGATTCTCTCGATGGGATTCGCTAGTAGCTCAAATTCGAGTATCAGGATTCGGTTACAGATGAACTAGGGATTACAAGAATGAGGAATCGGGGAGGAAGTAGGTAGCTGCCGTTGCCATCCGCCTGATCCACTGGATGGTTGGCTGGGAGGATGAGACTGGGTTAAGAAGTGGCAGCAGCTGGGCCGGGCCACCTCACACCCACTCCGGCCCACTCACTCGTGGATTGGTCTTGCAAGCCCGCGACAGTCTTGGTGGCGTGGGCGAGCCGTTGGAGTCGCTTCTTGGTGGGGTCTCCATGTCAGGTGTGCTGACAATAACCAACTAGGCGGGGTCTAAGGCGCACTAGGAGCACGCTAGGGCAGTCAGCCGAGCTCGTAGCGGCAGCAATGGCTGTGGCCGGAGCACGGTTGTGGTGGTGGTCGTGCACATGCCCGAAGGCGAGCAGGAAGAGGAGGGAGGAGAGGCGAAGCTCACCGTGCGGACGCAAGGAGGCCCCGTGAGTGAACGGGAGCGCAGAGGGAGGCCGCGGTCGACAGGAATCACCGGCAGCCGAGGCGGAAGGGGACGAGGTGGATCTGATGCTGAGGTGCCTTCTGGCTCCAACGGCGGGCACCGGTCAACGTGGAGGAGGACGGCGGATGCCTACGGCATGTTGGCGATGCAGGGTGATGACAGTGGCCGTGAGGTCGACGCGGCGACGGCGGCGGGCGCGCTCGGGCAGTGGGGAGAAAAGGGCGAGCGTGAGCAAGGGAGAGTGAGGAGAAATATCTACGGGAGGGGGGAAGGGGGATCTGACAAGGCCGAGAGGTGAGTGGAGGTAGGTAGGGAGGAGGTCGAGGCGTCGAGGGGAGGGGTCGATCTTATCCTCTCCGGGGAGTCGCCGTCGAGGCGGTCCGGCGGGGCTCACCCCTGTTGCGACCTCGGTCGGGGGAACAGGGGGAGAAGGCGACCCGGGGAGGGGCTGGGCCGGACCAGCTGGAGTGGGCCGAGGCTCGGGCCAGGCACTGTGCACTTGGCCGAGTGCACAGTGGCCTGTGCTCTTTCTCTTTTCTTTTTTAACTTTTGCCTTTTCTTTTAACAACTTTCTGTTATAGCTATTTTAGGCCATTTAGGCACTTTGCAAAAATGTTGGTTCACCACAAATATTGTCAAAAGAATATTTGCCACATGATGAACATTTTAGTTTTCATGTTTGAGCAATTTTGAATTCCACTTAGAATTTGAATTTGAATAGTGATTTGGATCAATTGAAGATTAGCAACAGTATCATGATGACATGCCACCATTAACAGGGGATTACTGTAGCATGACACCAGGGGTGTTACAAATCTCCTCCACTACAAGAAATCTCGTCCCGAGATTTAAGTGCGGAAGTAAAGAATAACTCCAGGAGAACTGACCCTTATAGGGTTAATTATCTGGTGAACAATTCAGGGAATGAGGCAGAGGTATCTCCCGAGTTGAAACTTAATAAAACATCGAGAGCAAAGTATGAAGGTACAATAAGGAGTTTCAAGCAAATGGACAAACGATCGATACCTGAACAGAGTGTGAGAAGGGGGTTCAGAGCATCGGGAATATATCATCTCTCGGAAGGTGTCTCGTGACAACACACAAAGCCAGGAGCAAATGATACTTCGGAAAAAAGGATATACAAGAGAGTCAGGTTCCGATCCTGCGGAACTGTGGGTTATGAGCCCACCATGTGGGTTAAAAGTAAAAAGGGGGGGGGGTCGATAGTAAGGCATGTCAGATGATAGACTGTCAGCTATGTTGCCAACCACGTTGGTACCAAGGGCGAGGGACGAAGAGAACTATTTTCCTGCTCGTTGAACGAGGCGGACCAGTAGGCAAAGTTCTCATCCATCGGTGGTTACCGGAATGTCATCAACATTAGTAACAGGGTCATACTGACCGAATTGTACCTTGAGGCGTTTTTATAAGCAGGGAATTTTTTGCTTAGATCATATAGATCGCAAGAAAGGTTAAACAAGACAATGGAAAGGAAATGTGTTTAAACACATATTTCAGGGGTATATCCTTCCCAAGGACAAGCAGAGTATGATATCCATGATAAGACATCAAGTTCAAAAGCATTTAGATAAAGGGGGTGAGGGAAGAATCATGATATTACACATACAACGGTGTTTGGATAATAGATCAAGAAACATTCGACTATGTGCTTCTAATGTTTTTGTTGATATTCAGAATACCTCAGTCATGCTTCGAGGTAGCATTAACATGGTGTTCCAAGTAGGGGTGGAGTTGAAGATCACAAGAAACACTCAAAGAACGATTGCTGGAATAGCAAGGAGTCCAAGGTATAACCAAGACATGATCAAACATGTGTTGGAAAGAAGACAAGAGGGTTGTCAATGATAACTCAAATCATTGAAGGTCAAGGATGGTATTTCTTGTTGGGATCCACGGTAGGGTGCGTCGACTGAAAATTAAAAATTCCTACGCGCAGAACAACCAAGAACATGCTACGGGAGATGGATCACAGTTTGTTACCACTAGACGCGCAATGCCGTGCAGTGGAAGTAGAGTTGAGGCAGCGCGTCCGCGTGGATCGTCTCCTCCTCGTCCGATCTCCCTCGAACAACCAGTCGTCCGATCCCAAGTACAAGTTCGCCGGAGCGGCGCAAGTGCACCGCCTCTAACGGTATCCACGCGTGCAGGAGGAACACAGTGCAGCGGACTGCTAGGTCCGATCACACAGTCGGCGGCGAGTGGAGGTGGCTATTCGCAACACATGCAAAGCCCTAACGACGGCGCCAAAGCGATCAACCAAATAAGTGCGCTGCACCTCCACCTTATATAGGCGTCCGTCGCGGGCTCAACACTTGGGCCTCGCACGGACCCTAAAGCCCAAAGTCTACTTGGTCATGTTCCTAGTCCAGTTTGGATCACATCCGACCAGTGTCCTATGAACCGACCTCGTAGGTTCCTTCCCTTAAGCGCGCGACCCCTTAGGTTCAAGTCAGCTTGGTCACAGTTCGGATCACCTCCGACCTGCACGGTTGGTAGCGGCCTCTAGCAAGGCGTGCCGACCACCAAGCAGACTATGAAGCTGGTTAGACGAACCTGTACAACATGTCACACTTCTGTTCCCTTTGCCTCATGATATATGTTGTCGGGCTCAAGGCGAGACTGTCATCCTTGTGCTAGCCCGACCTCTTTCTCGTTCCAGTGATACCGACCACAAACCGAATTATCTCATAATCCCTGTCGCATGGCCATGCTTATCCTGGTTGGATCACATGAGGGGCCCAGAGTATATCTCTCCTGATCGGAGGGGCAAATCCCATCTTGCTCGACCATGTCTCGCAACATGGACTGGACATACCCGAAACCTACCTTTGTAACTACCCAGCCACGGAGTAGCGTTTGGTCGGCCCAAAGCAAGTCTGTCACCATCCCGAGAACATGCGTCAGCTCAAGTCTTAGGACATAGAACCTATGTTGTACTAGAGACTCATAGATGACATATCGCTGCGTCTCATAGTTGGGTCTGTCCTACTCGGACCTTATCTCGACTCGGATCCGACTACGTCGAATCCGACCAGACCTTTCCAAGTCCATATTATCTGGTTAGCATCCAATGCTACATGGCTAGTGAGACCAAGCCATCGACCGTGTCATATGCTAGTCTAGTCGGCTGCGTGTCCACACAACCCTTTCGACTAGAGACCTTTTAGGATAGTCATCATACAATGCATAGTCCCACAAACAAGTCACGTGCTTGCTGATACACATCATTGATAATGTCCAAGGACTATCTTTATTCATAAACACATAGGAAATATCATCATACATGATTGCCTCGAGGGCATATCTCCAACAGTCTCCCACTTGCACTAGAGTCAATCAAATAGACATCGAATGCCCATAGCTCTAACGTGCCCCTCATGCTTGGGTTGTGGAAGCAGCTTAGTCAACAGATCTGCAACATTTGCATCCGTGTGAATCTTGCATAACTCTACATCACCATTCTTTACGATCTTTCGTATCAGGTGATATTTTCGATCTATGTGTCTGACCTTGTGGTGATTCCTCGGCTCCTTGGCTTGTGCGATGGCACCAGAATTATCACAATAAAGGTCCAACGGTTTCACCGAGGCTGGGAAAATACCAAGATCATCCAGAAAATGCCGAATCCAAACACCTTCCTTTGAAGCTTCACAAGCCGCAATGTATTCGGCTTCTGTGGTAGAATTAGCCACCGTATCCTACTTGGAACTCATCCAGTGCACCGCTCCTCCGTTTAGGATGTACACGAATCCGGACTGTGATCGACAATCATCTTTGTCGGTTTGGAAACTAGCATCGGCGTAACCCCTTACGACGAGCTCTTCCTCACCTCCATAAAATAGGAACATCTCTTTAGTCCTTTTCAGGTACTTCAAAATAGTCTTTACCGCTGCCCAGTGACTCGGGTTTGCCTGGTATCTACTTGTTAGGCTTATTGCAAAAGCAACATCAGGCCTTGTACATATCATGGCATACATGATGGATCCGATTGCCGAGGCATACGAAATCCTACTCATCCTGCTTCGCTCATCAGATGTCGAAGGACTCTGAGTCTCGCTTAGCCTTATACCATGTGAAAGTGGCAAGAACCCTTTCTTCGCCTCACTCATGTTGAACCGCTTCAACACTTTATCTATGTACGTGCTCTGGCTTAAGCCGAGCAGCCTCCTCGATCTATCTCTATAGATCTTAATGCCTAAAATATAGACTGCCTCACCAAGGTCCTTCATTGAAAACTTGCCATTCAATGATTCCTTGACTGAGTTTAGCATCAAAACATTGTTCCCGATCAACAATATGTCATCCACATACAAGATCAAAAACACTATCGAGCTCCCACTTAACTTCTTGTATAAACAAGAGTCCTCTTTGCTTTTGATGAAACCGAGACCAGTGACGACCTCATCAAAACGAATGTTCCAACTTCGAGATGCTTGCTTCAACCCATAAATGGATCTCTTGAGCTTGCATACCTTACTAGTGCTAGTCGGATCGACAAAACCCTCGGGCTGTATCATATACACGTCCTCGGTTAAATTTCCATGAAGGAAAGCCGTTTTGACATCCATCTGCCATATCTCGTAGTCAAAATATGCAGCTATAGCTAGTATGATCCTCACTGATTTCAGCATCACTACCGGCGAGTAAGTCTCGTCGTAGTCAATTCCTTGAACTTGTCCATAACCTTTAGCGACAAGCCCAGCTTTGTGGATCTGAACATTTCCATCCACATCGGTTTTCTTCTTAAAGACCCATTTGCAACCAATGGCCGTTACGCTAGGTGGCGGATCAACCAAGTCCCAGACTTGATTCTCATCCATGGACTTTAACTCAGATCTCATGGCCTCCAGCCATGCCTCGGAATCTGGGCTCACCATTGCTTCCACATACGTGGCCGGCTCGTCGCTTTCTAGCAACAATACATCGCGCACTCTGCGCAATCTTTCTGACCTTCGTGGTTCCGGTGTCGCTTCCACTATGGGTTCCCTGACTAACTCCGGTATGATCTCATCACCAACCGAGCCGTCCCCGAGTGGTCCTCGAATTTCTTTGAGTCGGACCGTGCTCCCACTGGCCTCCCGACTGAGAAACTCTTTCTCAAGGAAAACCCCGTTCCGAGCAACAAACACTTTGTTCTCTTCCTGGTTGTAGAAGCTATATCCCAAGGTTTCCCTCAGATATCCCACGAATATGCATTTATCTGATTTAGGTGTAAGCTTGTCTGACATAAGTCGCTTGACAAATGCTTCACAACCCCAAATCTTTAGAAAAGACAAACTGGGACTCTTCCCGGTCCACATCTCATGTGGTGTCTTGTCTACGGATTTTGATGGTACCCTGTTAAGTGTGAAAGCTGCAGTTTCTAGAGCGTATCCCCAAAATGACAAGGGTAAATCCGATTTGCTCATCATAGACCGGACCATGTCCAACAAAGTCCTATTCCTCCGTTCCTACATGCCGTTTCTCTATGGCGTACCCGGAGGTGTGAGCTGAGGTACTATACCTCGGCTTTTCAGATGATCATCAAACTCCTGGCTCATGTACTCACCTCCATGATCAGATCGTAGAAGTTTTATAGTCTTGCCGAGCTGATTCTCAACCTCGTTCTGAAACTCTTTGAACTTTTCAAGAGTCTCTGACTTGTGCCTCATCAAATAGATATATCCATATCTACTCAAGTCGTCGGTAAAAGTCACGAAGTACTGATAGCCACCTCTGGCAGTTGTGCTCATTGGACAACACACATCACTGTGTATAAGCTCCAACAGCTCGGACGCCCTCTCGCAACTCTTTGCAAAAGGAGACTTAGTCATCTTGCCGAGCAAGCATGATTCACATGTCTCGAACGACCTGAAGTCGTACGAAGTTAGAAGCCCATCATCGTGGAGCTTCTTCATGCGTTTTAGACTAATGTGTCCAAGACGGCAATGCTAGAAGTATGTTGGATTTATCTCATTAGGCTTATGCCTCTTGACATTCACGTTATAGACCGGTTCCCGCTCTAGATTCAATATAAATAGCCCATCAATAATGGGTGCATAGCTGTGGAACATACCATTCAAAAATATTGAACAACCATTGTCCTTTAAATTGAATTCATAACCTTGACTCATCAAACATGAGGCAGAAATAATGTTCCGACTAAGTGCAGGAATGTAATAACAATTATTCAATTCCATAATGAATCCGGAACGAAGCTGGAGCTGCATCATGCCGACCTCCAACACAACAACTCTTGCTTTGTTGCCGACCCTGATGTCAATCTCCCCTTGTGCCACACGCCTAGTTCTTACCAGCCCCTGCATCGAGTTGCAAATATGAACAACCGATCCGGTATCAAATACCCAAGAGCTACTAGGTATGTCAGCAAGGTAAATGTCTATAACATATGCAACAAGTGTACCTTTGCCCGAAGCAGCATTCTCGGCCTTCTTGCCATGCTCTGCAAGACACTTGCTACAGTTCCTCTTCCAGTGACCGGTCTCCTTGTAGTGAAAGCAAACGGTCTTCGAGTCTGGTCCAGACTTCGGCGCAGTGGCGGAGGTTACCATCTCCATGCCCTTTGCCTTAGCCTTTTTCTTGGACCAACTCTTCTTGAACTTAGCCGATTTCTGCACCATCAACACTTGATGCGTGCCTTTCTTAATATCCTTCTCTGCCACTTTGAGCATCCCATGCAATTCAGTGAGCTTCTTATCCATGCCATGCATATGATAGTTCGAGATGAACGTCCCATAGCTGGGCGGAAGAGAACCCAGAACAACATCAGTAGCCAACTCATCCAAGAGCGGGAAGCCCAAACGATCCAAAGCTTGCACATATCCGATCATCTTGATCACATGTGGGCTCAGTGGATCACCTTCCTTCAGCTTGCAATCCATCAAGGATCGCCAGACGTTGAACCTTTCGGTCCTAGCCTGTGTCTGAAACATGCTCTTGAGACTCTCGATCATATCGTAAGCCTCAACATTTTCGAAATGCTGTTGCAAATCGGGCTCCATACAAGTTAGCATCAGACAGCTGTCCCCGTTGATTCATCAATGAGTTTCTGGTAGGCATTCTTAGTTGTGGCATTAGCATTATCAGCAGGTTCCTCTGGAAGTGGATCCTCTAGAACATGTTCCTTTTTATCATGCTTGAGAACAATTCTCAGATTTCTATACCAGGTGGTAAAGTTTGTTCCATTCAGTTTATCCTTTTCCAGAATTGATTTCAATGCAAAGTTGGGTTGAGCAGGTGGTGCCATTGATCTACAACAGAAAATATGCAATCACTAAGCAATGTGTTTATGTAGAGTAATTCGCCTAAACAAAAAATACTCCCACTGAAGTTGGCATCCCTCCGCAAACTCTCAGTGATTCAGGATCCGACTAGCGCATGCGACTAGTGAGCTTTAGCATCACTGCTAGCCAACATACCTATCCGGTAAGCAACTCCTTGCTAATCGTATCTCTATACGACTGCTATCGGTCGGGAAGGTATCTCACACCCCGGCTCCCAACCTTCTTTGCCACAAGGCCCAAAACCGTTTTGATAGCCTTGTCAAGTTAACCTGATGCAGTGCATGTCCGTGTCCAACACGAACCCTTCAGTTCAAGGACACCTAGTAGCACCCCAATTTTATGAGCCCACTATTAGACGTACTTGACATGCGAAGGTGCAACATCGGGGATGGCAATTCGTTTTGATATTCATGAGGGATCTTTCTACCATTCTAACATGCATAGACACAAAGAAGCATAACAATCACATATAGACATATATTGTGAAATAGTATGGCTCCTTCATGGACGTTCTTCCAGGTCGGCTCCGACTCCGATGACCATCTAGGAACTCCATCTTGTTTATCACGCCGGGACACCAAGCCACCAACCTGATCTCTATAATCCAACTACTACAACTAGTAATGACTTTTACATAGAGTCACAAGTCGACACACAGGTCGTTATACAATATAATGACAACACTTTGGCTCCTGCCGGCTGACAAACATGACACACAGGCCACGTATAAATTACACACATGCATCACATACACATGAGCCATACTATTCACATCAAACCCTGCAAAATAACGTTATGCATAGAATCACATTCTACCGGTTTGTGTGATCGTGTATGAAATACAAGGCACTACGCACACAGCGGTCCCGCTAGCCGGTTAGCGGGCGGGGTTCGAAGGGGCGGCACCCCTCGCGGGTGCGGGCAGCGCCCGACGTTTTCGGAAATCACAGATCGCATCTGAACTCCGTTCTCGCCGAATTTTCTGATCTGACCGATCATATTGATCATCGTGAATCCGATTCGGATTTACGTTTCACTGTTAACCCCGATGGCGGATGACCGACCGATAGGGGTAGATCTCACGACCTCATCGATCCCGATTGACAGAAAACATAGCCTCAACGATCCCCATGTGCAGTTGATCACATCAACCGTGCACATAGCCGATCTTATCAACGATAACAGATCTCATCTGCTGCCTCCACATATCTAATATGCATACGATCTGAATCCAAATCCTATAGCAGAGGCTCTGATACCACTGTTGGGATCCACGGTAGGGTGCGTCAACTGAAAATTAAAAATTCCTACGCGTAGAACAACCAAGAACATGCTACGGGAGATGGATCACAGTTCGTTACCACTAGACGCGCAGTGCCGTGCAGCGGAAGTAGAGTTGAGGCAGCGCGTCCGCGTGGATCGTCTCCTCCTCGTCCGATCTCCCTCGAACAACCGGTCGTCCGATCCCACGTACAAGTTCGCCGGAGCGGTGCAAGTGCACCGCCTCTAACGGTATCCGTGCGTGCAGGAGGAACACCGTGCGGCGGACTGCTAGGTCCAATCACACAGTCGGCGGCGAGTGGAGGTGGCTATTCGCAACACATGCAAAGCCCTAACGACGGCGCCGAAGCGATCAACCAAATAAGTGCGCTGCACCTCCACCTTATATAGGCGTCCGTCGCGGGCTCAACACTTGGGCCTCGCACGGACCCTAAAGCCCAAAGCCGACTCAGTCACGTTCCTAGTCCAGTTCGGATCACATCCGACCAGTGTCCTATGAACCAACCTCGTAGGTTCCTTCCCTTAAGCGCGCGACCCCTTAGGTTCAAGTCAGCTTGGTCACAGTTCGGATCACCTCCGACCAGCACGGTTGGTAGCGGCCTCTAGCAAGGCATGCCGACCACCAAGCAGACTATGAAGCTGGTTAGGCGAACGTGTACAACATGTCACACTTCTGTTCCCTTTGCCTCACGATATATGTTGTCGGGCTCAAGGCGAGACTGTCATCCTTGTGCTAGCCCGACCTCTTTCTCGTTCTAGTGATACCGACCACAAACCAGATTATCTCATAATGCCTGTCGCATGGCCATGCTTATCCTGGTCGGATCACACGAGGGGCCCAGAGTATATCTCTCCTGATCGGAGGGGCAAATCCCATCTTGCTCGACCATGTCTTGCAGCATGGGACTGGACATACCCGAAACCTACCTTTGTAACTACCCAGACATGGAGTAGCGTTTGGTCGGCCCAAAGCAAGTCTGTCACCATCCCGAGAACATGCGTCAACTCAGGTCTTAGGACATAGAACGTATGTTGTACTAGAGACTCACAGATGATATATCGCTGCGTCTAATAGTTGGGTCTGTCCGACTCAGACCTTATCTCGACTCGGATCCGACTACATCGAATCCGACCAGACCTTTCCAAGTCCATATTATCCGGTTAGCATCCAATGCTCCATGGCTAGTGAGACCAAGCCATCGACCGTGTCATATGCTAGTCTAGTCGGCTGCGCGTCCACACAACCCTTTCAACTAGGGACCTTTTAGGACAGTCATCACGTTGGAAATATGCCCTAGAGGCAATAATAAATTAGTTATTATTATATTTCCTTGTTCATGATAATCGTTTATTATCCATGCTATAATTGTATTGATAGGAAACTCAGATACATGTGTGGGTACATAGACAACACCATGTCCCTAGTAAGCCTCTAGTTGACTAGCTCATTGATCAATAGATGGTTACGGTTTCCTGACCATGGACATTGGATGTTGTTGATAACGGGATCACATCATTAGGAGAATGATGTGATGGACAAGACCCCAATCCTAAGCCTAGCACAAAGATCGTAGTTCGTATGCTAAAGCTTTTCTAATGTCAAGTATCATTTCCTTAGACTATGAGATTGTGCAACTCCCGGATACCGTAGGAATGCTTTGGGTGTACCAAACGTCACAACATAACTGGGTGGCTATAAAGGTGCACTACAGGTATCTCCGAAAGTGTCTGTTGGGTTGGCACGAATCGAGACTGGGATTTGTCACTCCGGTTAACGGAGAGGTATCTCTGGGCCCACTCGGTAGGACATCATCATAATGTGCACAATGTGACCAAGGGGTTGATCACGGGATGATGTGTTACGGAACGAGTAAAGAGACTTGCCGGTAATGAGATTGAACAAGGTATCGGTATACCGACGATTGAATCTCGGGCAAGTACAATACCGCTAGACAAAGGGAATTGTATACGGGATTGATTGAGTCCTTGACATCGTAGTTCATCCGATGAGATCATCATGGAACATGTGGGAGCCAACATGGGTATCCAGATACCGCTGTTGGTTATTGACCGGAGAACGTCTCGGTCATGTCTGCATGGTTCCCGAACCCGTAGGGTCTACACACTTAAGGTTCGATGACGCTAGGGTTATAGGGAATAGATATACGTGGTTACCGAATGTTGTTCGGAGTCCCGGATGAGATCCTGGACGTCACGAGGAGTTCCGGAATGGACCGGAGGTAAAGATTTATATATGGGAAGTCCTATTTTGGCCACCGGAAAATGTTCGGGATTTTTCGGTATTGTATCGGGAAGGTTCTAGAAGGTTCCAGAGTGGGGCCCACCTACATGGGGGGGCCCACATGAACGTGGTAGTGGGGGCAAGGCCCCACACCCTTGGTCAAGGCGCACCAAGATCTCCCCTTAGAAGGAATAAGATCATATCCCGAAGGGATAAGATCAAGATCCCTAAAAAGGGGGGATAACAATTGGTGGGGAAAGGAAATGATGGGATTTCTTTCCTCCCACCTTTGCCAACGCCCCAATGGACTTGGAGGGCAAGAAATAATCCTCCTCCACCCCTATATATAGTGGGGAGGCGCATGGGAGCTGCACCCTTGCCCCTGGCGCAGCCCTCCCCCTCTCCCAAGTCCATTCCTCTCCCGCGGTGCTTGGCGAAGCCCTGCAGTATTGCCACGCTCCTCCATCACCACCACACCGTCGTGTTGCTGCTGGATGGAGTCTTCCCCAACCTCTCCCTCTCTCCTTGCTGGTTCAAGGCATGGGAGATGTCACCGGGCTGTACGTGTGTTGAACACGGAGGTGCCGTCCGTTTGGCACTAGGATCTCCGGTGATTTGGATCACGACAAGTACGACTCCTTCAACCCCGTTCTCTTGAACGCTTCCGCTTAGCGATCTACAAGGGTATGTAGATGCACTCACCTTCCCCTCGTTTCTAGTTTCTCCATAGATAGATCTTGGTGACACATAGGCAAAATTTGAATTTTTGCTACGTTCCCCAACAGTGGCATCATGAGCTAGGTCTATTGCGTAGATTCTATGCACGAGTAGAACACAAAGTAGTTGTGGGCATTGATTTTGTTCAATATGCTTACCGTTACTAGTCCAATCTTGTTTCGACGGTATTGTGGGATGAAGCGGCCCGGACCGACCTTACACGTACTCTTACGTGAGACAGGTTCCACCGACTGACATGCACTTGGTGCATAAGGTGGCTAGCGGGTGCCGATCTCTCCCACTTTAGTCGGAACGGATTTGATGAAAAGGGTCCTTATGAAGGGTAAATAGCAATTGGCATATCACGTTGTAGTTTTGCGTAGGTAAGAAACGTTCTTGCTAGAAACCCATAGCAGCCACGTAAAACATGCAAACAACAATTAGAGGACGTCTAACTTGTTTTTGCAGGGTATGCTATGTGATGTGATATGGCCAAGAAGAATGTGATGAATGATATGTGATGTATGAGATTGATCATGTTCTTGTAACAGGAATCACGACTTGCATGTCAATGAGTATGACAACCGGCAGGAGCCATAGGAGTTGTCTTTATTTATTGTATGACCTGCGTGTCATTGAACAACGCCATGTAATTACTTTACTTTATTGCTAACCGGTAGCCATAGTAGTAGAAGTAATAAGTTGGCGAGCCAACTTCATGGAGACACGATGATGGAGATCATGATGATGGAGATCATGGTATCATGCCGGTGACGATGATGATCATGGAGCCCCGAAGATGGAGATCAAAAGGAGCAAAATGATATTGGCCATATCATGTCACTTTTTGATTGCATGTGATGTTTATCATGTTTACGCATCTTATTTGCTTAGAACGACGATAGTAAATAAGATGATCCCTCATTAAAATTTCAAGAATGTGTCCCCCCTAACTGTGCACCGTTGCGAAAGTTCGTCGTTTCGAAGCACCACGTGATGATCGGGTGTGATAGATTCTTACGTTCACATACAACGGGTGTAAGCCAGATTTACGCACGCGAAACACTTAGGTTAACTTGACGAGCCTAGCATGTACAGACATGGCCTCGGAACACGAGAGACCAAAAGGTCTAGCATGAGTCATATAGTAGATACGATCAACATGAAGATATTCACCGATGATGACTAGTCCGTCTCACGTGATGATCGGACACGGCCTAGTTGACTCGGATCATGTAATCACTTAGATGACTAGAGGGATGTCTATCTGAGTGGGAGTTCATAAGATGAACTTAATTATCCTGAACATAGTCAAAAGATCTTTGCAAATTATGTCGTAAGCTCGTGCTTTAGTTCCACTATTTAGATATGTTCCAAGAGAAAAGATAATTGAAAGTTGACAGTAGCGATTATGCGGACAGTAGAAAGCTTGTGTCCTTAATGCACCGCTTAGTGTGCTGAACCCCAAACGTCGTTTGTGGATGTTGCGAACATCGGACATACACGTTTTGATAACTACGTGATAGTTCAGTTAAACGGTTTAGAGTTAAGGCACCAAAGACGTTTTCGAAATGTCGCAGAACATATGAGATGTTTCGAGGGCTGAAATTGGGATTTCAGGCTCGTGCCCACATCAAAAGGTATGAGACCTCCGACGATTTTCTTAGCCTGCAAACTAAGGGAGAAAAGCTCAATCGTTGAGTTTGTGCTCAGATTGTTTGAGTGCGACAATCACTTGAATCGAGTGGGAGTTGATCTTCCAGAGATAGTGATGTTTCTCCAAAGTCATTGCCACCAAGCTGCTAGAGCTTCGTGATGAACTATAACATATCAGGGATAGATATGATGATCCTTGAGGTATTCGTGATGTTTGACACCGCGAAAGTAGAAATCAAGAAGGGCAAGGGCAAGAAGGGATACTTCATGAAACGACAAATCAGTTGCTGCTCTAGTGAAGAAACCCGAGGTTGAACCCAAACCCGAGACTAAGTGCTTCTGTAATAAGGGGAACAACCACTGGAGCAGGATTACCCTAGATACTTGGTAGATGAGAAGGCTGGCAAGGTCGATAGAAGTATATTGGATATACATAATGTTAATGTGTACTTTACTTGTACTCCTAGTAGGACCAGGGTATTAGATACCGATTCGGTTGCTAAGTGTTAGTAACTCGAAATAAAAGACTACGGAATAAACGGAGACTAGCTAAAGGTGAGCTGACGATATGTGTTGGAAGTGTTTTCCAATCTTGATGTGATCAAGCATCGCACGCTCCCTCTACCATCGAGATTGGTGTTAAATAATTGTTATTTGGTGTTTGCGTTGAGCATATACATGATTGGATTATGTCTATTGCAATACGGTTATTCATTTAAGGAGAATAACGGTTACTCTGTTTATTTGAATAATACCTTCAATGGTCTTGCACCTAAAATAAATGGTTTACTGAATCTCGATTGTAGTGATACACATGTTCATGCCAAAAGATATAAGATAGTAATGATAGTACCACTTACTTGTGGCACTGCCATGTAAGTCATATTGGTATAAAACGCATGAAGAAGCTCCATGTTGATGGATCTTTGGACTCACTCGTTTTTGAAAAGTTTGAGACATGCAAACCATGTCTATTGGTGTATACGCATGAAGAAACTCCATGCAGATGGATCGTTTGGACTCACTTGATTTTGAATCACTTGAGATATGCAAATCTTACCACATGGGCAAGATGACTGAAAAGCCTCGTTTTCAGTAAGATGGAACAAGATAGCAACTTGTTGGAAGTAACACATTTTGATGTGTGCAGTCCAATGAGTGCTGAGGCATGCAGTGAATATCATTATGTTCTTACTTCACAGATGATTCGAGTAGATGTTGAGTATATTTACTTGATGAAACACAAGTCTGAATTATTGAATGGTTCAAGTAATTTCAGAGTGAAGTTGAAGATCATTGTGACAAGAGGATAAAATGTCTATGATATGATCCTAGAGATGAGTATCTGAGTTACGAGTTTGGCACACAATTAAGACATTGTGGAGATAGGTTTCACAATAAATACCGCCTGGAACACCATAGTGTGATGGTGTGTCCGAACATCATAGTTGCACCCTATTGGATATGGTGCGTACCATGATGTCTCTTATCGAATTACCACTATCGTTCATGGGTTAGGCATTAGAGACAACCACACTCACTTTAATAGGGCACCACGTAATTCCGTTGAGATGACACCGTTTGAACTATGGTTTGGAGAAACCTAAGTTGTCGTTTCTTAAAAGTTTGGGGCTGCGACGCTTATGTGAAAAAAGTTTCATCGTGATAAGCTCGAACCTAAAACGGATAAATACATCTTCATAGGATACCCAAAATTGTTGGGTATACCTCCTATCTCAGATCCGGAAGCAAAAGTAATTGTTTCTAGAAACGGGTCCTTTCTCGAGGAAAAAGTTTCTCTCGAAAGAATTGAGTGGGAGGATGGTGGAGCCTTGATGAGGTTATTGAACCGTCACTTCAACAAGTGTGTAGCAGGGCACAGGAAGTTGTTCCTGTGGCGCCTACACCAATTGAAGTAGAAGCTTGTGATAGTGATCATGAAGTTTCGGATCAAGTCACTACCGTACCTCGTAGGGTGACAAGGATGCGTACTACTTTAGAGTGGTACGCAATCCTGTCTTAGAGGTCATGTTGCTAGACAAGCTAATGAACCTACGAGCTATGGAGAAGCAATGGTGGGCTCGAATTCTGACGAATGGCTCGAGGCCATAAAATCCGAGAGAGGATCCATGACTTTGGAAGAAATACTTGGTGGTCGTAAGGCCATTGGGTAAAGATGGATTTTAAAAGGAAGACAGACAATGATGGTAAGAATCACCATTAAGAAAGCTCGACTTGTCGTTAAGATGTTTTCCGACAAGTTCAAGGAGTTGACTACGGTGAGGCTTTCTCACTCGTAGCGATGCTAAGAGTCTGTTGGAAATGGATTAGCAGTTACTACATTATTTATGAAGTCTTGCAGATAGAATGTCAAAACATTGTTTCCTCGACAGTTTTCTTGAGGAAAGGTTGTATGTGATACAACCAGAAGGTTTTGACAATCCTGAAGAACGCTAACAAATATGCAAAACTCCAGCAATCCTTCTAAGGACTGGAGTAAGCATCTCGGAGTTGGAATGTACGCTTTGATGAGATGATCAAAGATTTTGGGTTTATACAAAAGTTTATGAGAAACTTGTATTTCCAAAGAAGTGAGTGGGAGCGCTATAGAATTTCTGATGAGTATATGTTGTTGACATATTGTTGATCAGAAATGATATAGAATTTCTGGAAAGCATATGGGGTTATTTGAAAAGTGTTTTTCATTGGAGAACCTGGATTAAGCTACTTGAACATTGAGCATCAAGATCTATGAGGATAGATCAAAAAGCGCTAAATGGTACTTTCAAAATGAGCACATACCTTGACATGATCTTGAAGGTGTTCAAGATGGATTAGTCAAAGAAGGAGTTCTTGCCTGAGTTGTAAGGTATGAAGTTAAGAGTTAAAGCTCGACCACGGCAGAAGAGAGACAAAGGACGAAGGCCGTCCCCTATGCTTCAGACGTAGGCTCTATAGTATGCTATGTTGTGTACCGCACCGGAAGTGTGCCTTGCCATGAGTCAGTCAAGGGGTACAAGAATGATCCAGGAACGGATCATTGGACAACGGTCAAAATTATCCTTAGAGGAATAAGGAAATGTTTCTCGATTATGGAGGTGATAAAGAGTTCAGCGTAAAGGGTTACATCGATGCAAGCTTTAACACCTATCCGAGTGACTCTGAGTAGCAAACCGGATACGTATGGTGGAGCAACCATTTGGAATAGCTCCAAGTGGAGCGTGGAAGCAGCATTTACAATATGACATAGAGAATTGCGAAGTACATACGGATCCGAATGTTACAGACCCGTTGACTAAAACCTCTCTCACAAGAAAAACATGATCAAACCACAGAACTCATTGAGTCTTAATCACATGGTGATGTGAACTAGTTTAGTGACACTAGTAAACTCTTTGGATGTTGGTCACATGGCGATGTGACCTATCAGTGTTAATCACATGATGATGTGAACTAGATTATTGACTCTAGTGCAAGTGGGAGACTGTTGGAAATATGCCCTAGAGGCAATAATAAATTAGTTATTATTATATTTCCTTGTTCATGATAATCGTTTACTATCCATGCTATAATTGTATTGATAGGAAACTCAGATACATGTGTGGGTACATAGACAAAACCATGTCCCTAGTAAGCCTCTAGTTGACTAGCTCGTTGATCAATAGATGGTTACGGTTTCCTGACCATGGACATTGGATGTCGTTGATAACGGGATCACATCATTAGGAGAATGATGTGATGGACAAGACCCCAATCCTAAGCCTAGCACAAAGATCGTAGTTCGTATGCTAAAGCTTTTCTAATGTCAAGTATCATTTCCTTAGACCATGAGATTGTGCATCTCCCGGATACCGTAGGAATGCTTTGGGTGTACCAAACGTCACAACATAACTGGGTGGCTATAAAGGTGCACTACAGGTATCTCCGAAAGTGTCTGTTGGGTTGGCACGAATCGAGACTGGGATTTGTCACTCCGGTTAACGGAGAGGTATCTCTGGGCCCACTCGGTAGGACATCATCATAATGTGCACAATGTGACCAAGGGGTTGATCACGGGATGATGTGTTACGGAACGAGTAAAGAGACTTGCCGGTAATGAGATTGAACAAGGTATCGGTATACCGACGATCGAATCTCGGGCAAGTACAATACCGCTAGACAAAGGGAATTGTATACGGGATTGATTGAGTCCTTGACATCATGGTTCATCCGATGAGATCATCGTGGAACATGTGGGAGCCAACATGGGTATCCAGATCCCGCTGTTGGTTATTGACCGGAGAGCGTCTCGGTCATGTCTGCATGGTTCCCGAACCCGTAGGGTCTACACACTTAAGGTTCGATGATGCTAGGGTTATAGGGAATAGATATACGTGGTTACCGAATGTTGTTCGGAGTCCCGGATGAGATCGCGGACGTCACGAGGAGTTCCGGAATGGTCCGGAGGTAAAGATTTATATATGGGAAGTCCTATTTTGGCCACCGGAAAATGTTCGGGATTTTTCGGTATTGTACCGGGAAGGTTCTAGAAGGTTCCAGAGTGGGGCCCACCTGCATGGGGGGGCCCACATGAACGTGGGTAGTGGGGGCAAGGCCCCACACCCTTGGTCAAGGCGCACCAAGATCCCCCCTTAGAAGGAATAAGATCATATCCCGAAGGGATAAGATCAAGATCCCTAAAAAGGGGGGATAACAATCGGTGGGGAAAGGAAAGGATGGGATTTCTTTCCTCCCACCTTTGCCAACGCCCCAATGGACTTGGAGGGCAAGAAATAATCCCCCTCCACCCCTATATATAGTGGGAAGGCGCATGGGAGCTGCACCCTTGCCCCTGGCGCAGCCCTCCCCCTCTCCCAAGTCCTCCTCCTCTCCCGCGGTGCTTGGCGAAGCCCTGCAGGATTGCCACGCTCCTCCATCACCACCACACCGTCTTGTTGCTGCTGGATGGAGTCTTCCCCAACCTCTCCCTCTCTCCTTGCTGGATCAAGGCATGGGAGACGTCACCAGGCTATACGTGTGTTGAACGTGGAGGTGCCGTCCGTTCGGCACTAGGATCTCCGGTGATTTGGATCACGACGAGTACGACTCCTTCAACCCCGTTCTCTTGAACGCTTCCGCTTAGCGATCTACAAGGGTATGTAGGTGCACTCACCTTCCCCTCGTTTCTAGTTTCTCCATAGATAGATCTTGGTGACACGTAGGCAAATTTTGAATTTCTGCTACGTTCCCCAACACATCATACAATGCATAGTCCCACAAACAAGTCACGTACTTGCTGATACACATCATTGATAATGTCCAAGGACTATCTTTATTCATAAACACATAGGAAATATCATCATACATGATTGCCTCTAGGGCATATCCCAAACAGTTCTCACCATGAATTCAATTATCATCTCAACGGAAGTCAAAATGTTGATGCTGATCATGACACATTTGTTGAGAGGCTCTATGAAGATTCCATCGAGGAGCGATGCCATCAAGCAACAGGAAGGATGAAGTGAAAGGCTATGGGAACCACGGATACGACACAAGCTCAAAATCAAGCTTGTTGTTCAAGGTGAATTGATAAAATGAGGAAGATCGACGTAAGCTTCGCTCATCGTCAAAAAGTTGTGCTCCGAGAATAAGGACCATGTAGCACGATAATGATATAGCCGATCATGCTAGGAATGATGTGACGGAATATCACTCCAATTAAGAATTTACAAGAGGTAGTGCAATGACACAATATCCTCGAGATAACATGAGGCAATACTTGAAGGTAGGTTAAATTAGAGGTTGGACAGGTGAAATGACTTGCCGGAGACAAGTATTTTAACTTGTTTGAGAAATGGAATTAAGGAGAAACTATGGTCGAAACCACAATTATGAATGATCAAACCACCAATACAAGATGAACTTATAACAAGGGGTAATTATTTTTACGAGCAGCTTTCCATGATAAGTTCTCCATCGGGTCCATGGGCATGAACACAAAGGTTCCAGGTCGACTTCCATTTCTTCAATGCATAACCTTTCATTCACTACTCATTTTCAAAGAAATTGTAATGCAGAAGATTTGTCTGGCGAAGTACCAGAAGAGTAAGGCTCGTGAGAACATTCGGGTTCACACGAATTATGGAAGGCATAAATTCAACCCATCGGGGCATTTTTACGAGTCTATACAACCATCAACCAAGAAAAAGATACGAGTTCGAAAGCAGAGTATCAAAGTCAAAGCAGATGATACAATTTACCGAAGGTATTATGTATCAGGAAAAACTCACAAGATTTTGGATGTGAAGGACACTATCGGATAACAACCCAACAATGGATCCATCGATTCACGACAGAGTTGATGTGAGTATCGGTAATCAATCAGATGAAGAAGGGGATGCAAAGGCATCGATTATAGAAACGTCTGAATGATTCGATGCTTGGGTACAAAGGAATTATGATTTCAAGACGAAGGATCAGAAGCAGACACTCTAATCAAAAGATAATTTAGTTGAATCGATACAGATCGACAATCAAACAAGGTTTGATTTGAAAAGAACAAGCTCATGTTTGGAGTGACATCTGAGCCGAAAGGATGAATTCTAGGATCTGATTGAGGATTACGAGCATTCGTGATGTATTGGATCAAGGGACTCGAAATGATAGTGACAGAGGATGTCAATGAAGAGTACTAGAATTACGGAATTAACCACAATGCAAGCAAACAAGAATTTCAACAACAATAGGCTGCTGAGGATTTTCGAAAGATCGAATAGTATTTCAAAGACTTTTGTGAAACATAAGAACAACTAGGGAAAAACAAATCCTCGATAGGTATGAGGATTAATTTGTCGGTGTATTCAGGCGACAAGGAACTGCAAGGCAGTAGGCATAAAAGGATTCTCGGAACAACGACAAGTATTTTGGGGTATCTTGTAATAACAAGAGCAACTGGGATGAAGGTATGAGCGACAAGGATATGCAGTTAGTCATAGGGGCTTATCGGTGGTAGGGAATTGCAAACGCGATGAGCACAAGTTATCGGGATAACATCGGAGAGTATATTTGGAATCTTCTGGTGCAGCACGCGATCATCTGCAATAAGGGGCTCCCCGTGAGGAAGTAGTTACGAGATCCTAATGTTAGAGTTAGCAAAATCATTTAACCTGAATGGAAGAGAGATTAGAGTCCGAGAGTATAGGCGAGGAATAAAAGATCCTAATACCACCCAATTGGCGACATGGGCCCGTAAGCCACACAGCAAGTTAGTAAAATGGTTTTCGGTTGCTAGACTCAACTTTGGCCAAGGAGTTGGAAAGGGGGATCCTACAGGCAGTCGGCTCTGATCCCAACTTGTGATGCCCCCGATTCAATCATACACTAATCATACACGCAAATGTGTACGATCAAGATCAGGGACTCACGGGAAGATATCACAACACAACTCTAGACACAAATAAAATAATACAAGCTTTATATTACAAGCCAGGGGCCTCGAGGGCTCGAATACAAGCTTGATACACAAGAGTCAGCGGAAGCAACAATATCTGAGTACATACATAAGTTACACAAGGATGCCTTAAGAAGGCTAGCACAAAAGCAACAATGATCGAAGAGGCAAGGCCTCCTGCCTGGGACCTCCTAACTACTCCTGGTCGTCGGCAATCTTCATGTAGTAGCATCCATCAGCGGTGGCATCTGGCTCCAGGGATCCACCATCTGGTTGCATCAACCGGAAAGAAGAAAGAAGGGGGGAAAGGGGTAGCAAAGCAACCGTGAGTACTCATCCAAAGTACTCGCAAGCATCAAATCTATACTAAGTATGCATTGGTATCAAAAGGAAGGGTTGTATCTATGGACTGAACTACAGAATGCCAGAATAGAGGGGAAGGCCTAGCCTATCGAAGACTAGCATCTTCAAGCAGCTCTGAGCATCTTGCAGCATGTAGAAGAGTAAAGAATAGCAGTTTATAATTAACAAGCATGTTGTAACATTAATGCCCAGAGATCCTTCCTCGACTCCCTGCGAGAAAGCAATCCCAGAGCCACATATTTCAAGTATCCATTTGTAGTTGTATAAGATCAGGATATAAGTCTGAACGTCCATTACCATGGACACGATATTCGAATATATAACTTCCCTGCAGGGGTGCACCACGTTACCCAACACGCTCGATCACTCTGGCCGGACACACCTTTCTGGGGTCAATGCCCGGCATTGGAAGATCAACACGTCGCAGCCCTACCTAGGCTGAGCAGAGAGGTCCCCGCCGGTCTACATCCTAAGCACTCCGGGGTCTTGGGCCCATCGCCCGCAGCACTCCGGGTCGTTGTGTGCAGGGTGGATACCAGCACCGCCTCGGATGGCCAGTACGATCCGACCGTGCCACAATGCTGAAGTGGACGTCTGACAAAGCTTCGGCTGATACCACGACGTCGAGGCCCATAACTATTCTCGCGTGGTGGTTAGGGCGTAAAGGCTAGAGGCCAACTCAGGACAAATACCCAAACCATAGTGTATTATTAGCTTGGAGAGACGAGCAGAGACTCACGATCGAAAGTGACCCCGTCGCCCCATCTCGTGGACTTACGACAAGGGCCTAGAATGCCCGGCCGTGCCATGTCATTATCTTGCGGGTGCTCTCCGGGCCCACCAGACTTTCACCAAGGTATCAAGTAAAGCCAATGTAACCGTGTGTCCAAACATCAAGGGGAAAACCCAAGGAATCACCTCCGGTGTATTCCAGTCGATGTAATCAGCAAGGTGAACATAAGAGGAACCACCCTCGAGGTTCACACTTGAGGTGTTGAACGACAGAGCCGTATCGGGAATGGTGAAAGAGGAAATCACCCTCGATGACCATGACTGAATAGCTACACTACAAAATTATCATCAGGAGTGCGTTATGAGGGGTCACCCTCGGTACTCGATAGTAGCTCTGCAGAGTCAAGCAACAAAAGTGGCGTGAGGTGATGTGAGGTGTCGGGCTCTGATTGTTGATCACATTGATCGAGTCGTCGATGATGAAGCAGGGGCGACAAGGACAAGGTGGGGGTCACTGATGGATCCCTAGCCAACCTATACTAAGCAGTTTAGGATAAGCAAGTAAGGTACAATAGCAGGTACAAAAGCAGGCTATGCATCAGAATATGAGCAAACAATAACAGTAGCAAAATCTAATGCAAGCATGAGAGTATAGAGTGGGCGATATCTGGATGATCAAAGGGGGGGCTTGCCTGGTTGCTCAGACAAGAAGGAGGGTCGTCGGTGACATAGTTGGTCACAGGGGCAACATTAGTCTCGGGGTCTATCAGAGAGAAGAGGGGGAAGAACAATAAATATAAAGCAAACAAAGATCATGAAGCATAACAAGGAAATATGACGTGCCGGGTGTGACCTAACGTATGGCTACACGATAAAGGGAAAGGGGGAAATCAATCGGGAATGTTTTCTCGGTTCCAGACCTGTGTCAGACAGATGACCGGAGGGGGAATGTTCCATGTTCAGATAGTTAGAGGCATCTGACAGGTAAACGAATCGCGCATCCGGATTCGTTGGATTTTTCTGAGCAACTTTCATATATAAAACTTTTTCATCTGACTTACGGTTTATTTCCTATTAATTTTCAAAGTTTTAAAGAAGTTCCTGGAATTACTCAAATTAACAGAAAAGGAATATGACGTCAGCATGACGTATGTGTGACGTCAGCACTCAACAGTCCGGTCGACTGGTCAAAACTGACACGAGGGACCCACCTGTCATAGACAGTGGGTTAAACAGAGTTCAAACTAATCTAAATTTAGTTAGTAAAACTACTGGGCCCACCTGTCAGTGTCTAGTTAAGCTAATTAATTTATTTTAAAATCCTTTAGCTATTTAGTGGAGGTGGGGCCCATTTGTCAGCAGCTGGGCTGGTCCAGTCAGCAAAGCTGACCGGTCAACAAGCCGGTCGGGCCCCTGGGGCCCATGGGTCAGTGACCTAGGTGGTGGCGCAGGGTGGACCCCACACGACGCCAGCTGAGCGGAGCCGCCGGAGTGGCTCCGGCGAGGTCGTGCGCGGCGGCCGAACACCGACGAGGTCGGAAATCGTCTACAGTTCACCGTTTCACGCGATTTTTGTTGCGCTCGAACGAGTGGAGCAGCGCGCATCGCGTGGTGCCAACGGTTGGATGCGAGGTGGCTGGAGCGATGCTGGCGACGGTGGGTGGCGACGGAGCTCTCGGGCTTGAGCGGGTTCGGCGTTAGAGAGCGTGAGCGGCCAAAGTAACCAACTAGGCGGTGTCTACGGCGCACTAGGAGCACGCCAGGGCAGTTAGCCGAGCTCGTAACGGCAGCAATGGCGGCGGGCGGAGCACGGTTGCGGTGGTGGTCGCGTACGTGCCCGAAGGCGAGCAGGAAGAGGAGGGAGGAGAGGCGGAGCTCACCGTGCGGACGCAAGGAGGTCCCGTGAGTGAACGGGAGCGCAGAGGGAGCCGCGGTCGATGGGAATCACCGGCAGCCGAGGCGGAAGGGGACGAGGTGGATCTGGCGCTGAGGTGCCTTTCGGCTCCAACGGCGGGCACCGGTCAATGTGGAGGAGGACGGCGGACGCCGATGGCATGTCGGTGATGCGGGGTGATGACGGTGGCCGCGAGGTCGACGCGGCGATGGCGGTGGTCGCGCTCGGGCAGTGGGGAGAAAAGGGCGAGCGCGAGCAAGGGAGAGTGAGG
>NC_041385.1:766044099-766091037 GCF_002162155.2 Triticum dicoccoides
GATCTGACGAGGCCGAGAGGGGAGTGGAGGTAGGTGGGAAGGAGGTCGAGGCGTCGAGGGGAGGGGTCGACCTTATCCTCTTCGGGGAGTCGTCTCGAGGCGGTCCGGTGGGGCTCGCCCCTGTTGTGACCTCGGTCGGGGGAACAGGGGGAGAAGGCGACCTAGGGAGGGGCTGGGCCGGACAAGCTGGAGTGGGCCGAGGCTCGGGCCAGGCACTGTGCACTTGGCCCAGTGCACATTGGCCTGTGCTCTTTCTCTTTTCTTTTTTAACTTTTGCTTTTTCTTTTAACAACTTTCTGTTATAGCTATTTTAGGCCATTTAGGCACTTTGCAAAAATGTTGGTTCACCACCAATATTGTTAAAAGAATATTTGCCACATGATGAACATTTTAGTTTTCATGTTTGAGCAATTTTGAATTCCACTTAGAATTTGAATTTGAATAGTGATTTGGATCAATTGAAGATTAGCAACAGTATCATGATGACATGGCACCATTAACAGGGGATTACTGTAGCATGACACCAGGAGTGGTACACATAGGAGGGTGACATGGCATACCTAGGTGGAAAATATGCTTAAGGTGGACAAGGGCCCCACCTGGCAGCCCCAAATATTATTTTCCTCTCTTCTTCCTCATCATCTCCTCTCTCCACAATGCTCCATACCAGCCAAAGAATGAGTTGTCGGCTGGTTGACGTCCCGGTACGACCTATTGCTAGCACCGACACCAGTGGCCACGATCCTCTAGAGATGCGCATGGCCCTTGAGCCAACGGACGGCGAGGGTCTTTATAGCGATATAATTTTTCTAGGGCACTTTGAGCTACATATATAATTTCTTTTACGGGAAACTGATACGTCTCCAACGTATCTATAATTTTTGATTGTTCCATGCTATTATATTACCTGTTTTGAATGATTATGGGCTTTATTATACACTTTTATATTACTTTTGGGACTAACCTATTAACCGGAGGCCCAGCCCATATTGCTGTTTTATTGCCTGTTTCAGTATTTAGAAGAAAAGGAATATCAAACAGAGTCCAAACGGAATGAAACCTTCGGCAACGTGATTTTTTGGAAGATACTCGAGGAGCCCAGGAGGTAGGGGGGCACCCCGCCCCCTACTGGGTGCGCCCCCCTATCTCGTGGACCCCTCGAGCACCCCCCGACCGACTTCTTTCTCCTATATAAGCCTACGTACCCTAAAACCATCGAATATCAAGATAGATCGGGAGTTCCGCCGCCGCAAGCCTCTGTAGCCACCAAAAACCTCTCGGGAGCCCATTCCGGCACCTTGCTGGAGGGGGGATCCATCACCGGTGGCCATCTTCATCATCCCGGCGCTATCGATGACGAGGAGGGAGTAGTTCACCCTCGGGGCCGAGGGTATGTACCAGTAGCTATGTGTTTGATCTCTCTCTCTCTCGCTCTCTCATGTTCTCTCTCGTGTTCCCTCTATGGCACGATCTTGATGTATCCCGAGCTTTGCTATTGTAGTTGGATCTTATGATGTTTCTCCCCTCTACTCTCTTGTGATGAATTGAGTTTCCCCTTTGAAGTTATCTTATCGGATTGAGTCTTTTATGAGAACACTTGATGTATGTCTTGCCGTGCTTATCTTTGGTGACAATGGGATATCATGTGCCACTTTATGTATGTTTTGGTGACCAACTTGCGGGTTCTGCCCATGAACCTATGCATAGGGGTTGGCACACGTTCTTGACTCTCCGGTAGAAACTTTGGGGCACTCTTTGAAGTACTTTGTGTTGGTTGGATGAATCTGAGATTGTGTGATGCATATCGTATAATCATGCCCACAGATACTTGAGGTGACAATGGAGTATCTAGGTGACATTAGGGTTTTGGTTGATTTGTGTCTTAAGGTGTTATTCTAGTACGAACTCTTTAATAGATCGATCCGAAAGAATAACTTTGAGGTGGTTTCGTACCCTACCATAATCTCTATGTTTGTTCTCCGCTATTAGTGGCTTTGGAGTGACTCTTTGTTGCATGTTGAGGAATTGTTATATGATCTATCTATGTTATTATTGTTGAGAGAACTTGCACTAGTGAAAGTATGAACCCTAGGCCTTGTGTCCTATGATTGCAACACCATTTACGCTCACTTTTACCACTTGTTACCTTGCTGATTTTATTATTTCAGATTACAAAAACCTATATCTACCATCCATATTGCACTTGTATCACCATCTCTTCGCCGAACTAGTGCACCTATACAATTGGCCATTGTATTGGGTGTGTTGGGGACACAAGAGACTCTTTGTTATTTGGTTGCAGGGTTGTTTGAGAGAGACCATCTTCATTCTATGCCTCCTATGGATTGATAAACCTTAGGTCATCCACTTCAGGGAAATTTGCTACTGTCCTACAAACCTGTGCACTTGCAGGCCCAACAACGTTTACAAGAAGAAGGTTGTGTAGTAGACATCAAGCTCTTTTTTGGCACCGTTGCCGGGGAGGTAAGTGCTTGAAGGTATATCTTTAGATCTTGCAATCGAATCTTTTTGTTTCTTGTTTTATCACTAGTTTAGTTTATAAAAGAAAACTACAAAAAAATGGAGTTAAGTTTGTCTCATACGCTTCGTCTTTTTAATATCTTTTGTGAGTATGATGAAAAGGAAAATTGTGCTCAAGTGCTAGAAGAAGGATTACATAGAATGCTTGGCATGAAATATGTGAATGATGAGCATGATTGCAATGTTGTTAGTATGAATTCCTTGAATATCCTTGATGCTAATGATATGCAAAGCCACAAGCTTGGGGAAGCTATGTTTGATGAATATGATATTTTTGGTCCCCCATGTGTTGATGAGAATATTTATTATGATGAAAGCATTCCTCCTATTTATGATGATTATATTGATGAAAGTGGGTTTGGAAGAGTGTCAACTTTATTTAGTGATGATTCCACTATTTCGGAAGAGGTCCCAATTGATTATGAGAACAAAGTTGCTATCTATGATGATTATTGTGATGACTTGTATGCTATTAGGAATAATGATAACCATGAAACTTGTCATCATGATTTTAGTTTTCAATTGGATTATGCCTCACATGATAGTTATTTTGTTGAGTTTGCTCCCAATACTATTCATCAGAAGAAAGTTGTTTATGTGGAGAGTAGTAAATTTTCTATGCTTGTAGATCATGAAAATAATACTTTAGGTGCTGGTTATATTATTGAATTCATTCATGATGCTACTGAAAATCATTATGAGGGAGGAACATATGCTTGTAGGAATTGCAATAATATCAAGTTTCCTCTCTATGTGCTTCAAGTTTTGAACTTATGCTTGTTTTGCCTTCCTATGCTAGTTGATTATTGTTCCCATAAGTTGTTTGCTCGCAAAATCCCTATGCATAGGAAGTGGATTAGGCTTAAATGTGCTAGTCATATTCTTCATGATGCTCTCTTTATGTTTCAATTCTTATCTTTTATGTGAGCATCATTGCCATCATCATCCCTAACTAGAAAGGCATTAAAGAAAAGCGCTTGTTGGGAGACAACCCAATATTTATCCATACTGTTTTTGTGTCTCCACTTGATTATGTTACTGTAGTAATCATGTTTTATAGCTTTTGTTTCAATAAAGTGCCAAGTAGAACCTTTGGGAAGACTTGGGTGAAGTCTTTATGATCTTGCTGTAAAAAACAGAAACTTTTGCGCTCACGAGATTAGGTGCCATTTTTTACTGGAGAGTCCTTGTAGGTTGATTCTTTCTGCAGATGATTATTAGACAAATTACTCAGGCCCAGAAATTTATTTCATAATTTTTGGGGTTCCAGAGGTATACGTTTGATACAGATTACTACAGACTGTTCTGTTTTTGACAGATTCTGTTTTCATTGTGTTGTTTGATTATTTTGATGAATCTATGAGTAGTATCGGAAGGTATGAATCATAGAGAAGTTATAATACAGTAGATATTACACCAATATGATTTTAGAATGAGTTCATTACAGTACCTAAGTGGTGGTTTTATTTTCTTATATTAACCGAGCTTACGAGTTTTGTTTTGAGTTTTGTGTGGTTGAAGTTTTCAAGTTTTGGGTAAAGATTTGATGGACTATAGAATAAGGAGTGGCAAGAGACTAAGCTTGGGGATGCCCAAGTCACCCCAAGGTAATATTCAAGGACAACCATGAGCCTAAGCTTGGGGATGCCCCGGAAGGCATCCCCTCTTTCGTCTTCGTTCATCGGTAACTTCACTTGGAGCTATATTTTTATTCACCACATGATATGTGTTTTGCTTGGAGCGTCATTTTCTTTTGTTAGTATTTTCTTGCTGTTAGTTAGAATAATGTTTTGCATCTTTATTTTCAATAAAAATGTCAAGGATAGCCTTTGCCATGCTTATTTTGCTAGTATACATGTTGCTGTTTGAAAACAGAAAGTTTACCGCTGTTGCAAAAATTCCCTAGAAAAGTCAGAGAATGGTATAATGTTGAATCTTATTGCATATTACGCTCTGATAAATTTATTACAGTGGGATTTTTAGTTCATAATTTTTGGAGTTAGGGAAGTATTGATACTCTTGCATTCTTTACAGGCTGTACTGTTTTGGCAGATTGCTGCTATGGTTGCATTGTTTGCATATGTTTGCTTGTTTAATGATTCTATTTGAGGATAGGAGTATTAAATATGCATAGGCATTTAGTATGCAATGTTGAATAATAATTTAAGTGATCTGTTACAGTAGAAACTGATAAGGTTTTGCATTGGTTTATACTAACCTATCTCACGAGTTCTTGTTGAGTTTGTTGTGAATGAAGCTTTTGATGAAAAGAAACCATGATATGAGAGGAATTAAGGAGACACAAAAGTTCAAGCTTGGGGATGCCCAAGGCACCCCAAGATAATATTTTAAGAAGTCTCAAGCATCTAAGCTTGGGTATGCCCCGGTAGGCATCCCACCTTTCTTCTTCAACAACTATCGGTTAGTATCGGTTGAGCCTAAGTTTTTTGCTTCTTCACATGAGTTGTGCTACCCTTGCAATGTCATTTTATTTTGCTTTGCTTGCTGCTTGAATACAATACCAAGATCTGAAGTTCTTTATTGAGAGAGAGTCTTCGCATAGTTGCATAATTATTTAGCTACTCATTGATCTTCACTTATATCTTGTTGGAGTAGTTTGTCGTTTGCTCTAGTGCTTCACTTATATCTTTTTGGAGCATAGCGGTAGTTTTATTTTGTAGAAATTTATGAACTCTCATGCTTCACTTACATTATTTTGAGAGTCTTAAACATCATGGTAATTTGAATGAAAACTATCATAGGAAGTGAATTGGATGCTATGATCAATTTAATACTTGATAATTGTTTTGAGATATGGAGGTAGTGATATTAAAGTCATGCTAGTTGGGTGATTATGAATTTAAAGAATACTTGTGTTGAAGTTAGCAAGTCCCGTAGCATGCATGTATGGTTAAAGTTGTGTAACAAATTTGAAACATGAAGTGTACCTGGCTTGTGCATCCTTATGAGGGGAGGTCAGGGACGAGCGATGGTCTTTTCCTACCAATCTATCCCCCTAGGAGCATGCGCGTAGTGCTTGATTTTTGATGACTTCTAATTTTTTTCAATAAGTATATGAGTTCTTTTGACTAATGTTGAGTCCATGGATTATACACACTTTTACCTTTCCACAATTGCTAGCCTCTTCGGTACCGTGCATTGCCCTTTCTCACCTTGAGAGTTGGTTCAAACTTCGCCGGTGCATCCAAACCCCGTGATATGATACGCTCTATCACACATAAGCCTCATTATATCTTCCTCAAAACAGCCACCATACCTACCTATTTATGGCATTTCCATAGCCATTCCGAGATATATTGCCATGCAACTTTCCATTGTTCTGTTTATCATCATCATGACATACTTTACTTTTGTCATATTGCCATTGCATGATCATGTAGTTGACATCGTATTTGTGGCAAAGGCACCATGCATTATTTTTCATACATGTCACTCTTGATTCATTGCACCATCCCGGTACACCGCCGGAGGCATTCATATAGAGTCATATCTTGTTCTAGTTTCAAGTTGTAATTCTTGTGTTGTAATCAATGAAAGTGTGATGATCATCATTATTAGAGCATTGCCCAAAAAAAGAAAAAAAAGAAAGGCCAAAAAAAGCCAAAGAAAAAAAAATAGAAAAAATAAAAAAGGCAATGCTACTATCTCTTTTTCCACACTTGTGCTTCAAAGTAGCACCTTGTTCTTCATGTAGTGAGTCTCATATATTGTGCTTCAAAGTAGCACCATGTTTTTCATATAGTGAGTCTCATATGTTGTCACTTTCATATACTAGTGGGAATTTTTCATTATAGAACTTGGCTTGTATATTCCTACGATGGGCTTCCTCAAATGCCCTAGGTCTTCGTGAGTAAGCAAGTTGGATGCACACCCACTAGTTTACTTTTGTTGAGCATTCATTTATAACTCTAGTGCATCCGTTGCATGGCAATCCCTACTCCTCATGTTGACATCAACTGATGGGCATCTCCATAGCCCATTGATTATCCTCGTCAATGTGAGACTTTCTACTTTTTTGTCTTCTCCACACAACCCCCATCATCATATTCTATTCCACCCATAGTGATATATCCATGGCTCATGCTCATGTATTGCATGAAGGTTGAAAAAGTTTGAGATTATTTAAGTATGAAACAATTGCTTGGCTTGTTATCGGGGGTATAGAAGTTGGGAATATCTTTGTGTGACGAAAATGAAGCATAGCCTAATGATACGTCTCCGTCGTATCTACTTTTCCAAACACTTTTGCCCTTGTTTTGGACTCTAACTTGTATGATTTGAATGGAAGTAACCCGGACTGACGCTGTTTTTAGCAGAATTGCCATGATGTTGTTTTTTGCAGAAAATAAAAGTTCTCGGAATGACCTGAAACTCCACGGAATATCTTAGAATAAATAATAAAAAATCCTCGCCAAAGATGAAGACCAGGGGGCCCACACCCTGTCCACGAGGGTGGGGGGCGCGCCCCCCCTCCTGGGCGTGCCCCCTACCTCATGGGCCCCCTGGAGACCCTCCAACGCCAACCCAACTCCATATATTGGCTTTCAGGGAGAAAAAAACAAAGAGAAGAAATCATCACGTTTTACGATATAGAGCCACCGCTAAGCCCTAATCTCTCTCGGGAGGGCTGATCCGGAGTCCGTTCGGGGCTCCGGAGAGGGGGATTCATCGCCGTCGTCATCATCAACCATCCTCCATCACCAATTTCATGATGCTAACCGCCGTGCGTGAGTAATTCCATCGTTGGCTTGCTGGACGGTGATGGGTTGGATGAGATTTATCATGTAATCGAGTTACCTTTGTTAGGGTTTGATCCCTAGTATCCACTATGTTCTGAGATTGATGTTGCTATGACTTCGCTATGCTTAATGCTTGTCACTAGGGCCCGAGTGCCATGATTTCAGATCTGAACCTATTATGTTTTCATGAATATATGTGAGTTCTTGATCCTATCTTGCAAGTCTATAGTCACCTACTATGTGTTATGATCCGGCAACCCGGAAGTGACAATAATCGGGACCACTCCCGGTGATGACCGTAGTTTGAGGAGTTCATGTATTCACTATGTGCTAATGCTTTGTTCCGGTTCTCTATTAAAAGGAGGCCTTAATATCGCTTAGTTTCCAATAGGATCCCGCTGCCACGGGAGGGTAGGACAAAAGTTGTCATGCAAGTTCTTTTCCATAAGCACGTATGACTATATCCGGAATACATGCCTACATTACATTGATGAATTGGAGCTAGTTCTGTGTCACCCTATGTTATGACTGTTACATGACGAACCACATCCGGCATAATTATCCATCACTGATCCGGTGCCTACGAGTTTTCCATATACTGGTTCTCGCTTATTTACTTTTCCGTTGCTACTGTTACAATCACTACAAAATTCCAAAAACATTACTTTTGCTGTCTTTACTTTTATTACTGTTACCACCACTATCATATTACTTTGCTACTAAGTACGTTCCTGCAGATACTAAGTTTCCAGGTGTGGTTGAATTGACAAGTCAGCTGCTAATACTTGAGAATATTCTTTGGCTCCCCTTCTGTCGAATCAATAAATCTGGGTTGAATACTCTACCCTCGAAAACTGTTGCGATCCCCTATACTTGTGGGTTATCAAGACCTTTTTCTGGCGCCGTTGCTGGGGAGCATAGCTCTATTCTTTGAGTCACTTGGGATTTATATCTGCTCAACACTATGAAGAACTTGAAAGACGCTAAGACAAAAATTTATACCTCAACTACGAGGGGAGGTAAGGAACTGCCATCTAGCTCTGCACTTGATTCACCTTCTGTTATGAGTAATTTAGCGACACCTAAACCTGCTTCTACTATTCGTTCCGATATGTCGCATGTTATTGATGATGCCACTTCTGCTATGCATGATAATTATGATGAAACTAATTCTATGCTTGATACTACTGTGCCCCTTGGTGAATTTCTAGATGAGCAAATTTCTAGGTCTAGAGAAAGAGAAATTATTGAATCTGAATACAATGATGAAAGTGATGATGAAGATATGCCTGCTATTCCCGAGGGTTATCTTTTTGATGCGGAATCTTCTGCAGCTATTTTTGCCTGCCAAGATAGATATGAACTTAAGAGGCTGCTAATTATATGGGGTAAAGAATCTCTTAGAGATAGAATGAAACCCGACCCTGCTTTTGCTACTTCACCTATCTGTGTTCCCGATAAGGATTATTATGAATTTTCTGTTGATCCAAATATAATCACTTTGGTTGAATCTGATCCTTTTTATGGCTATGAATCTGAAACTGTTGTGGCACATCTTACTAAGTTAAATGATATAGCCGCCCTGTTTACTAAGGACGAGAGATCGCGCTACTTATATATACTCAAAATATTTCCGTTCTCATTAAAGGGTGATGCTAAGATATGGTTTAATTCTCTTGATCCTGGTTGTGTGCATAGTCCCCAGGATATGATTTATTACTTCTCTGCTAAATATTTCCCTGCTCATAAGAAACAAGCTGCCTTGAGGGAAATATACAACTTCATGCAAATTAAAGAAGAGAGTCTCCCACAAGCTTGGGGGAGGCTTCTCAAGTTACTTAATGCTTTGCCTGATCATCCTCTTAAGAAACCTGAAATACTTGATATCTTTTATAATGGACTAACTGATGCTTCGAGAGATTACCTGGATAGTTGTGCTGGTTCTCTTTTCAGGGAAAGAACACCGGATGAAGCTGAAATTCTATTGAATAATATGTTGACAAATGAAAATAATTGGGTACCTCCTGAGCCAGCTCCAGAGCCAATTACTGAGCCTATTCCTAAACCAACTCCGAAGAAGAGAGGTGTTCTATTTCTCAGTCCCGAAGATATGCAAGAGGCAAAGAAATCTATGAAAGAAAAAGGTATTAAAGCTGAAGATGTTAAGAATTTACCTCCTATTGAAGAAATACACGGTCTTAATTTACCGCATGTTGAAGAAGTATATGATCTCAATTCCTTATTCACAGAAGAACCTCCTGATCCCGATATCCTGACACATGTAGTAAAGGTAAGTTCTCTCTATAGATATGATAAAGCTGAAGTCCCTCCTACTAAAATTGCTAGTTAGTGCTTGGATGAGTTTGATAACTTTATGTTTAAGCAAGATGACTTTAATGCTTATTTTGGTAGACAATTAAAACAAGATGCTTATATGATTAAACACTTGGGTGATTATATGGCTAATATTAGAGGTGAACTTAAACTTGTTAGCAAACATGCTTCTATGGTTACCACTCAAGTAGAACAAGTACTTAAAGCTCAAAAGGAAGTGCTTGATGAAATAAACAGTAAGAAAAATGATTATGCTGTTAGAGTAGCTACTAGAACTGGTAGAATGACTCAGGAACATTAGTATCCTGAAGGCCACCCTAAGAGAATCGAGCAAGATTCTCAGAGGAATAATATTGATGTACCTAGTTCTTCTAAAAGGAAGAAAAAGAAAAATGATAGGACTTTGCAAACTTCTAGTGAACCTATTGCTGAACCACCTGAGAATCCAAATGATATCTTTATGTCTGATGCTGAAACACAATCTGGTAATGAACATGAACCTAGTGAAAATGTTAATGATGATGTTCATGATGATGCTCAACCTAGTAATGATAATGATGCAGAAGTTGAACCTGCTGTTGATCTTGATAACCCACAATCAAGGAATCAACGTTATGATAAAAGAGACTTTGTTGCTAGGAAACATGGTATAGAAAGGGAACCATGGGTTCAGAAACCCATGCCTTTTCCTCCGAAACCATCCAAGAAAAAGGATGATGAGGATTTTGAGCGCTCTGCTGAAATGATTAGACCTATCTTTTTGCGTATGCGATTAACTGATGTGCTCAAAACAAATCCTTATGCTAAGTATATGAAGGATATCATTACTAATAAAAGAAAGATACCGGAAGCTGAAATTTCCACCATGCTTGCTAATTATACTTTTAAGGGTGGAATACCAAAGAAACTTGCAGATCCCGGAGTACCTACTATACCATGCTCCATTAAGAGAAATTATGTTAAAACTGCTTTATGTGATCTTGAAGCCGGTGTTAGTGTTATGCCTCTCTCTTTATATCGTAGACTTGACTTGAATAAGTTGACACCTACTGAAATATCTTTGCAAATGGCTGATAAATCAACTGCTATACCGGTCGGTATTTGTGAGGATGTGCCTGTTGTGGTTGCAAACATTACTATTTTAACGGACTTTGTTATTCTTGATATTCCCGAGGATGATAGTATGTCTATTATTCTTGGAAGACCTTTCCTTAATACTGCAGGGGCTGTTATTTATTGCAACAAAGGCAATGTCACTTTCCATGTTAATGGTAACGAGCATACGGTACACTTTATGAGGAAACAACCTCAAGTTTATAGTATCAATTCTATTGGAAAAATTCCATCGATTATATTTGGAGGTTTTGAATTTCATCTCCCTACTGTCAAGAAGAAATATGATATACTTATTATTGGGGATGTCCATACCCCCGTTGAGGTAACATAGTGTTATTCGAAATTTCTCCGGTTCCATGTTAATCGGAATGAGTTTGTTAACAAGACTTGATCAACCTTGTTAGTGGATTCTTTTTGATGAACATGAGATGGATGAAACTAGAAGCACAACCTTCTGTACCCTCTTTATATTTTTTGTTATTTAGTAGAAATAAAGTAAAATAGTATTTTATTTGTCAGTTTCCTGATTTATCCGTGCAATATAAAAATATCCCGAAAATAAAAGTCCTCAGAATGTCATGCCAATTTAATATGATTTTTTCGGGAATATTTGAGGATTTACTGTGCAAAAATTACCGCGGGGGGAGCTGCCACCTGGCCACGAGGGTGGAAGGCGCGCCCTACCCCCCTGGGCGCGCCCCCCTGCCTCGTGGGCCCATGGTGGCCCTCCTCCACTTATCCCTACACCCATCTTCTTCCTCTACCTCACACAAACCCGAAAAACCAACTCAAGCACGAGTTCCAACCCCTGTTGCTGTGATTTTCGATCTCCTTGCTCAAAGCACCTCTCGCAAAACTGCTTGGGGAGATTGTTCCTTGGTATGTGACTCCTCTATCGTGGAATTGTCTCGTCAGATGTCCTCGTGAAAGGACTTAGTTGTGGAGCCATCGCAACTAGGAAGCTTGAAGGGGTTAAACGGGACAAAGGACACGAGAGGGTTTATACTAGTTCGGCCCCTTACGGTGAAGGTAAGGCCTATGTCTAGTTGGGTTGGTATTGATGTTTCGATGACCAGGGAGCGATGTCTTTAAACACAACTGTCCAGGTGTCCGGTTTAAATAGATGACACTGATCTATGAGCCTTGCTTGCTTCTCATGACTTTAAGAATTTTTGAACTGCTCTGGCTACTCGTAGCGGCTTAAGTATTGTTGCACAGTCATCCTTATGTCATTAGGCCCCTTCATAAGCCGCTACCTTAAATAATTGGGATATGTCTCCCGGTTTAAAATTTGAACCGGAACTTCTTATTTTGTCATAGGCCAACTGTCATCATGGCTCCTAAGGCGGCCAAGGCCCCTGTGACCTGCAATTGGGTCCCATCCGTAGTCACCAAAAGTAAACTAGCTGAGTTCGTGAAGTCTGGCCACCTGCCAAAAAAGGAGGTCATGTCTTATCGCGCTCCTGACCCGTCTGAAGAGAAGCCTCAACCCAAAGAAGGGGAGGTCATAGTTTTCATGGATCACATGAACCGGGGATTTTCCCCTCCCGGCTCAAAATTCTTCAGGGAAGTTCTGAATTTCTTTGTTCTTAGACCTCAAGACATTGGACCCAATTCTGTGTCAAACCTTTGCAATTTCCAAGTCTTCTGCGAGGTGTACCTGGGAGAGGAGCCAAGTCTGCTGTTGTTCAGAGAACTTTTTTACTTGAACCGGCAAAATGAACGTGCCAACGGGCCTAGTATTGAGCTTGGCGGCATCTCAATCCAGCGGCGGAGAGATTGTCTTTTCCCTTACGCTGAGCTGCCGAGTCACCCGAAAGATTGGAACCATACATGGTTCTACTATCAAGACACGTCACCGGCTGATGAGAAGGCTCTGCCCGGCTTCCGCGCCCTACGCCTTGAATCCAATCATCCGCTGGCGGATAAGTTATCCGTTGTTGAGCGCCTGCCTCTCAATCCCACCATCAGGAAGATCAAAGCTCTTCTAGAAAATGGGCTAAACGGCATCGATCTGGTTCGAGTCTAGGTCACCTGGCGGATACTACCATTAAGCCGCCGCTCCAGCTTAATGTGTACTTACACAGGCGAGAAGGATGATCCAATGCGTCACAGTCCCGACGACTTACCAGATGATGTGGTAGATGCTACAACCTAGTCACTATTGAAGGAGGGCACTGTAACTAGTAATGCCTTCGGCTTACTCCCCTTCTACAAGAAGAACCCGGCCCCTGTGGTAAGTTACCAATCCTCATAAATACTCTTTAACATGTTATAACTTCTTGTACTTATGATTCCTTATCTTTTTCTACAGGCCGGTGATAATTTCTGGAAGGTCAAGTATGACCATGAGGCTGCCAAACAGGCCAGGGCGGCCAAGAAAACTGAAAGGAAAGCCATCAAGACAGGCACCTCAAAGAAGAAGAAACCCAGCGCCTCCGATATGCTTAAATTGGATGACTCTTCTTCGGATGATGAAGAGGTAACCCTTTGATTTTCTTAAATCCTTTGTTGTTACTCTACTGACATTCTATCCTTTCAGGAGGATACAGGGAACAGTCAAGCAATTAACGAAGAGGTAACTATAATCTCCTCCGACTCAGAGCCTTTGCCAAAGCAAAAAATCCAAAGGGCGACCCAGAAAGTAAGATTTTCACATCCTCTAGCTTACCAAGATCCTCAATTTCTTTTGAAGCAACAACAGCTTGAGAACCGGAGGCAGACTCGGGCCACTCAAGACGCAGAACTCTCCTCCGGCTTACCCGATGTAACCAGGAAGCGTCGGACTGAGGTTATCTCTGACTTACGTTCTGCTTTACCTTTGGCGGTTTTGATTCGCCAGCCTCTCAATTCATCCGACCCCAATTATCAGGATACCTCTCCTTCTTCTGACGAGTCGATGCAATCAAACATGCCGGCTTTCAAAACGGCTCTCGGGTAATATAACCTTTCTTACTTTAAGCTTTTTCATATTTATATCTTAACACTCCTCCTTCTACTTTGATTGACAGCCTGCAAGTGAAGCCCAGCAAGAGGGCAAAGAAGAACAAGCCGTCCCAAGATTTGGTGGTCGCTGAGCCGGTGCTTGGCTCATCCGCTCCTAACAGCTCCACTCATCAGCCACCACCTGAGCCGGCTTCTGATATTCTGGTGCCAACCTCTGATCCGCCTGCAGAAGATGTTATCCACAACGCTGATAACCCGGAAATTCCTAGCCCGGTCAAGACGACTGACCCGGAAGTTGAATTTCTGAAAAGTCAATATGTTGAACCGGGGCGGCCTACTGTTCTTGCCCAATGCACTACCAAGGAGGAGTTTGCCCAACGTCGAAAAGCAAAATAGGACATCACTGATTATACTCACCTAAGCATTGGTGATATAGTCTCGGACTATCTGAACCAAGTGCACAATAGTCGTGACCTAGAAATTGACATGGTAAAACAAATACAACACAAATCTGAGGTATAACTTATGCTTTTTTCCTGACCCTTACTTACTGTACCAGCCCCCAAGTCTATTGCTTATGAATGAATATGCTGTAGACTTAGAAATCTACTTACTGTTCGATTGTCCGGTTTAAAGTGAATACATTTAACCCGGTGATAGCATGAAACTTTGAATTTGTGTTACACATTAGACCCCAAGTGTCAAGTATCTTTACTTGTAAAGTGCTTGAGACTTAATATGTATGACTTGGTAGGATAGGTTAAAAAAATTCTTTAAGCATGCATTAGCCCCCAAGTGCCAAATATCTTTACTTGTAAAGTGTTTGGGACTTGAATGTTACCTTATCATGATTCTCACCATAACCTGGTGTCAATGCAGGCCACCATAAGTCAATTTGAGTCGGAGATTGCCGACCTGAAGAGCCAGCTGAAACTTCAAGAGCTTGAAACTCAGAAAGCAAACTCCAAGTTCAAATTCAGCGTCTCTGAACAAGAGAAATTGAAGAAAAATTTTGAATCGGAGAAGAAAATAGGGGTTGATGAGAGGGCTTCACTAGTGACTCGGGCCGAGGCAGCAGAAGCATCTCTTGCAGAAGCAACGACCGAACTGTCGGACTTAAAACGGCAGATATCCCAAATGGTCTCAGCCATCTTCGGTAAGTCACTCTGAAAAACCTTAAACATTGTAATCTTCCAAGGATTATTGTGATAGTTATCTTCAGCTTATTGTTATGCTTGTGAACATACAGGCCCCAGGAGCACCAACCTCAAGCAAAACATGCTGATCAAGCTTAAGGCAGTTTACACTTTAGTAGAGCAGCTGTCTACGGGTCACAACGTGCCTTGGCCGTTGTGGCCTTATCAAATACCACTCATCGCCTCCTACAAGATGTGCTGAAGCATCTCGCAGTGCTACCTCAACGGATCCAGGATTTAAGGCAGGCATCTGCAAGAGACGGAGCCGTGGCAGCATTAAGCCAGGCAAATGCATGGGTGCCAGAACTTGACTTGGCTGATCTCACTCTTGGATATCCAAGCCTGAAGGAGGATGGCTCTGTATTTGATGATCAAGACTTCACCGCCTGTGTCAAAGTCGTGCGTCCCTTGGCGACTCTCATTGGGAATGATACTGATCTCACTAAGTATTCGCCGGGCTATGATAGCGAGAACCGAAGAATCCCAAACGTTTCATATGACCAAGTCAGCCTGATCCCTCCAACGCGTAAGCATACCTTTGCCCCTGAAGTGGACCCGGCCGGTTTAATAGATGATGAGGCTGAATTTCAAGCTTTGAGCGGCATTGACTGGGCCTCATCCACCTTCCAGGACAAAGCAACCGGCAGAGAGGCGGAGAAGGATAACCCGGAGTCTTCAAGCCCGTCGAAGGAATGAATCGCCAGGCGTTTCATAACCTTGAAAAAACAATGCTTCACTTATTCAGACTCGGGGAGTCTTGTAATAGGATAGAAAAAACCTCTCAATGTTTGCCATGCCTTCATGCATGTTTATGGCACTTTAACACTTTCGGAAAACCGCCATTGTTATATATTTCCGGCTTATGTTGATCGTTTGTCTCCTTGATGTTAAATTTGTTTTGCCTTGTCCTGCACATAAAACAAGCAAAATTTTCTGCGAACCCTTTGATAACCTTCCCGGCTCATATGATGATTTACCTAGCACTCTTAGAACCTAGGGTACTCAATATTAAACCGGAAGAATCAAGAACCATCTCAAAGGTTTCAAGATAGTTAAAGTAACTATATTTATAAGCAATGTTCACAGGCTCCTGATTCAAATACGATCAGAGAACCGTCCCAAAGGGGTTAAGCTAAGATTCGGATACGATCATATAGCCCCCAGTGGCTTTGGCGATGCCGATCAAGTGGGTATCGACAGCTATGTTCTCTTTGGTTCGAATACGACCTATGTTTGAACAGGAAGCCCACAAGTGAACATAAAAGTTGTTTAATGACGCTGATTCGAATACGATCCACGTCATACCCAAAGGGGTTAAGCTGTGATTAAAATATGATCAAGAAGCCCCCAAGTGGGTTTGGCAGTATGCCGATCAAACGGGTATCGAAAGCTATGTTCTCTTTGGTTCAAATACGACCTATGTTTGAACAGGAAGCCCCCAAGTGACCATGGCTAGATTCAGATATGATCATAAGCCGGACCAAAGGGAAAGCCGGATTCAGATATGATCCGCTCCCTATTGGTAGTTTCCACCACCTGACAAAGAAGACATAAAAACATTTCTTTGAGGAAAAAAAGGACAGAGGTCCTACTTTATTGCTTTATATAATATGTACATCGTCAAAAATATATACATCTAAGAGCCGGTTTATTAAGTATAGTAAGGCCGAAGATGAGCAATATTCCACGGCCGACGGGTCTCCTCCTCCGATTTAAGTGAGTCTTTATGCTCTCGAATATCAATGAGGTAATATGACCCGTTGTTCAGATTCTTGCTGACCACAAAGGGTCCTTCCCAAGGCGGAGATAGCTTGTGCATGTTAGATTGATCTTGGATGAGCCGGAGTACCAAATCACCTTCCTGAAAGGTTCTGCTCTTAACCCGGCGGCTGTGATAGCGGCGCAGGTCTTGCTGGTAAATCGCTGAGCGGGCTATGGCCAAGTCTCGCTATTCATCCAACAAATCAAGTGCATCCTGACAAGCCATTTCGTTATCCGCCTCAACGTAAGCCGCCACGCAGGGTGAGTCGTGTCGGATGTCACTTGGCAGAACTGCTTCTGCTCAATAGACCATAAAAAAAGGTGTGTAACCCGTGGATCTGTTAGGCGTATTGTTGATGCTCCATAGCATAGAGGGTAACTCCTCCACCCAACAACCCGGAGTCCATTTTAAAGGGACAAAGAGCCGGGGCTTGATACCCTTCAGAATCTCTTGATTAGCTCTTTCCGCTTGACCATTGGATTGAGGATGAGCAACAGCTGAAACATCAAGCCGGATATGTTCTCATTGACAGAACTCTTCCATGGCTCATTTGGAGAGATTTGTGCCATTATCAGTTATAATGCTGTGTGGGAAACCAAAACAAAAGATCACCTTTTTCATGAATTGAACCGCTATGGCCGCATCACACTTACTGACTGGCTCCGCCTCAACCCACTTTGTAAATTTATCCACGGCCACCAATAGATGTGTCTTTTTATCCTTAGACCTTTTGAAAGGTCCGACCATGTCAAGCCCCCAGACTGTGAACGGCCAAGTAATTGGGATCATCCTTAATTCTTGAGCCGGCACGTGAGCACGTCGTGAGAATTTCTAACAACCGTCACATTTACTGAGCAGATCCTCCGCATCAGCATGAGCCGTAAGCCAGTAGAAACCATGACGGAAAGCCTTGGCCACAAGAGATTTTGAACCAGCATGATGACCACAATCCCCTTCATGAATCTCACGAAGTATTTCTTGTCCCTCTGCAGGCGACACACAGCGTTGAAACGCCCCAGTGACACTTAGGTGATGTAACTCGCTGTTAACAATCGTCATAGATTTGGAGCGCCTGCCGATTTGTCTTGCCAAGGTCTCATCCTCAGGTAACTCACCCGGGGTCATATAAGCCAAATAGGGCACTTTCCAATCTAGGATAACATGAAGAGCTGCCACCAGTTGTGCCTCCGGATCTGGCACAGCTAGTTCTTCCTCGGTAGGCACCTTGACAGAAGGGTTATGCAAAACATCAAGAAAGGTGTTTGGTGGCACCGGCTTACGTTGAGATCCCAGCCGGCTTAAAGCATCAGCCGCCTCATTCTTCCTTCGATCAATGTGCTCCACTTGATAACCCTTGAAATGTCCAGCCATAGCATCTACTTCACGTCGATAAGCTGCCATGAGAGGATCCTTGGAATCCCACTTGCCTGACACCTGTTGAGCCACGAGGTCTGAATCGCCCAGGCACCTTACCCGGCTTAAGTTCATCTCCTTGGCCATCCGGAGACCATGGAGTAAGGCCTCGTACTCAGCTGCATTGTTAGTACATGGGAACATAAGCCGGAGTACATAACGAAATTTGTCACCTCGAGGGGAAGTTAAAACAATTCCAGCCCCCGAGCCTTCTAGCTGCCTGGACCCGTCAAAGTGAATAGTCCAATATGTGTTATCTGGCTTCTCCTCAGGTGCCTGCAACTCTGTCCAATCATTGATAAAGTCCACCAAAGCCTGAGACTTAATAGCAGTACGTGGCATGTACTTCAAACCATGAGGTCCAAGCTCGATAGCCCACTTGGCGACTCGTCCCGTAGCCTCCCTATTCTGGATGATGTCTCCCAAAGGGGCAGAACTTACCACAGTTATAGGATGACTTTGAAAGTACTGCTTCAACTTCTGGTTGGCCATAAACACTCTGTAAACGAGTTTCTGCCAATGTGGATACCTTTGTTTGGACTCAATGAGTACCTCACTGGCATAGTAAACTGGCCGTTGAACCGGATGCTCCTTGCCAGCCTCCTTACGCTCCACCACGATGGCAACACTGACCGCTCGTGAATTAGCAGCCACATATAACAGCAACGGCTCTCTGTCAATGGGAGCCGCAAGAACCGGTGGCTCAGACAATTGCCTCTTCAAGTCTTCAAAGGCAGCATCCGCAGCATCACTCCAGACAAAGGTGTCGGTTTTCTTCATCATCTGATATAACGGAAGGGCCTTCTCACCTAACCGGCTTATGAACCGGCTTAAAGCGGCAACACGACCCGCCAGTCGCTGAACATCATTGATGCACGCCGGTTTAGCCAGAGAGGTCATCGCCTTAATCTTCTCTGGATTAGCTTCAATGCCTCTGTTTGACACCAGAAAACCTAAGAGCTTGCCTGCAAGTACACCAAACACACACTTGGCCGGGTTAAGCATCATCTTGTAAACCCGGAGATTATCAAAGGTCTCTTTCAAGTCAGATATCAAGGTTTCCTTTTCTCTGGACTTCACCACAATGTCATCTACGTAAGCATGAACATTACGCCCAATTTGATCGTGCAAACAGTTTTGCACACACCGCTGATAAGTCGCCTGGGCACTTTTGAGTCCAAATGGCATAGATACATAACAGAAGGCTCCAAACAGAGTGATGAAAGTTGTCTTCTCCTGGTCCTTAACTGCCATCTTGATCTGATGATAACCAGAGTAAGCATCCAAGAAGCTCAAACGTGCACAACCCGCCGTAGCATCAATGATTTGATCAATACGGGGGAGAGCAAAGGGATCAGCCGGACAAGCCTTGTTTAAGTCCATATAATCCACACACATCCGCCAAGTGCTATTCTTTTTGAGCACTAACACCGGGTTAGCCAACCACTCCGGGTAAAAAACTTCAACAATAAACCCGACCGCTAAGAGCCGGGCAACCTCTTCCCCAATAGCCTTCCGTCTCTCCTCGTTGAACCATCGGAGAAACTGCCTGACCTGCTTATACTTTGGATCAATATTGAGAGTGTGCTCAGTGAGTTCCCTCGATACACCCGACATGTCAGAAGGTTTCCATGCAAAGATGTCCCGGTTCTCACGGATGAACTCGATGAGCGCGCTTTCCTATTTAGGATCCAAATTGGCACTGATACTGAACTGCTTTGAAGCATCCCCTGGGGTAAAGTCCACAAGCTTTGTCTCAGTGGCCGATTTAAATTTCAACGCGGGGTCATGCTCAGTAGTGGGTTTCTTGAGGGAGGTCATATCCGCCGGGTCAACATTGTCTTGATAAAATTTGAGCTCCTCCATGGCACAGGCAGACTCCGCGTAAGCTGCGTCGCCTTCTTCACATTCCAAGGCCACCTTTCGACTCCCATGCACAGTGATAGTGCCCTTGTAACCTGGCATCTTGAGCTGTAAGTAAACGTAACATGGCCGTGCCATGAATTTAGCATAAGCCGGTCGCCCAAACAGAGCGTGATATGGACTCCTGATTTTAACCACTTGAAACGTTAATTTCTCAGCCCTGGAATCGTACTCATCTCCAAAGGCCACCTCCAATTCAATCTTACCAACTGGGTAAGCCGACTTACCCGGAACCACCCCATGGAAAACAGTGTTGGATGTTCTCAAATTCTTCTCAGTCAACCCCATGCGCTGAAAGGTCTCGTAGTAGAGGATATTGATGCTGCTACCGCCGTCCATGAGTACCTTAGTGAATTTATATCCACCAACCTGGGGTGCCACCACCAAGGCTAACTGACCCGGATTATCGACCCGTGGAGGGTGATCCTCTCTGCTCCATATAATGGGCTGCTCTGACCACCTCAAATAACGAGGAATTGCCGGCTCAACAGAATTCACGGCCCTCTTATGAACCTTTTGGTCACGTTTGCACAAACTAGTGGTAAACACGTGATACTGCCCACCATTCAACTGCTTTGGATGGCTTTGATAGCCCGACTACTGCTGCTGCTGCCCTCCTTGACCAGACTGCTGCTGATTATTACCACCTGGATGCCCCTGAAAACAGGAATTTGAGCCACCGCCCGGGCCATGAAAGCCTCCAGCCCCTGAGCCTCCACCAGATCCATGACTGCCATCGAAGGTGTTGGAATTTTTAAATGCCTTCATGATCGCGCAATCCTTCCATAGGTGTGTGGCGGGGTGCTCCCAGGTGTCGTGTTTTGGGCAGGGCTCATTGAGTAGCTGCTCAAGAGATGGGCCTGACCCGCCGGACCGAGGCGGCTTACCCTTATATCTCTTATTGTTACCCCGGGCGTTGGCATTGGCCACAAACTCTGGGTTACCGTCCGCCTTGCGCTTATTGCCGCTTTGGTTCCCCGGATTATGCTATTGACCCTTTCCATTGCCGTTCCTTTTTCCCTTCCCTATCTTCTCATCGTCAGACGTGGGATCCTTGGTACTATCAGAATCGGCATATTTGACTAAAGCCGCCATCGGCGTACCCATATCATTGCAGTCACGTTTAAGACGCCCCAGTTTCTGCCTCAGCGGCTTAAAGCTGCAATTCTTCTCCAACATAAGGACTGCAGAACCGGCATCCATCTTGTCAGATGAATGAATTATCTCCTTGACCCGGTGCACCCAATGGGTGGTGGATTCACCTTCCGCCTGCTTACAATTCATCAAGTCCACGATCGACATAGATTGCTTACAGGTGTCTTTGAAGTTCTAGATGAAGCGGGCTTTTAATTCTTCCCATGAACCAATGGAATTGGGTGGCAAACCCTTTAACCAAGACCGGGCCGTTCCATCTAACATCATGGTGAAATATTTAGCCATTGCCGCGTCACTGACTTCCAACAGCTCCATGTCCATCTCATAACTCTCGATCCATGCTCCAGGCTGTAAGTCGGCCGTGTAATTCGACACCTTTCGAGGTCCCTTGAAGTCCTTGGGCAGGCGCAAATTTCACAAAGCCGGTACCAAAAAAGGAACACCACCAGTTCTAGTGGATACTCCCGCCTCAACAGAAGTCGTTGGATACTCTGGGGCATCCTGATAAGCCGCATGTTGAGCCGCTAGCTGAGCCGCCCGCTCGTTCTCCTGATGTATTCGGTCTTGCACTGGGTTATAGCCACCATGTTGGTTACGGCGTTGGGCGTTGCTTGACAATGCTTAGGACTCCATGTGCCTGCTGTAACTCGGGCTCCGGTTTTGACGAGGAGGTGCTAACCAAGGCAGAGGAGTTGAATGAATCCTGTCCCTGCTGTAAGAATAGGTCTCTTGCTGAGCCAGGGCCGTCTGGAGAAGCTCTCTGACCCTCCGGGTCTCCACTGCTGTTGGGTCATCACCGTCCATGGGCAGAGCCGCCAAGCGCGCCGAAGCCGCGATTAAGTTATCCATGGGGTTAGAAAAGTGACCCTCCGGTATCGGCACATAACGCGATGGTGCCATGCTCACATGAGGAGGTGGCATCTCTCGAGGCTGAGCCGGTCTCCTGCTCCGGCTGTCATAAACTGATTGGCATCTGGCGGGTTATTTGGGCCGGCTCCGGGTGTAGCGAAAAGAACCCGAGGGTCGTAATTCGGAGGCAAACGAGATTGGGTTTTCTGGTGTCTCCTCCTCATTACCTCATTGGACGCATTTAAGCTCATCGTGAGCTGGTAAGCTTCTGACTGCAACCGCTATGCCCGGGCGTCGAGAGCCGCCCGCTCTGTAACTAGTCTAGTATCCTCAGCTGCCAAGGCCTCCTTGGCCTGTGCTATCTCCTCACGCACCCGTGCCACCTCCGCGTCATGCTCATCTTTGTTCGCAGGGATCACCATGGTGGTTAACAGGGCCGTAAGCTTGTCCATGAGCTCTATCAGCACCTGAGCTGGCGGGCACACAGGGCCACCTGCCTTGGCTGTCCCTATTCCGGATGTTATCACTGCAGCAACCGTAGAGTTAGCGTTGGGCTAAGTCCCAGCCATGAAGATTCCTGCCCATCTTGGCGGCTCATGGGGGTCCGGAATATTGATGCCATCGGAAAAGCCCCCTAGCACGCCGTCTTGCACCTGATACAACGAATCCGTTGAACCGGCGGACGAATCACCGTCTGAGAGGACGGCCGTTTCACCATCATCTTCAGATCCTTTAGAAAGTTCCACTCCGTGGATGCAGCCCACAAAAGCATGCTTCATGAAGGGTTGAGCCCGGGTCTTCCTCGCACGCTGAGCCGTCTCGATGAGGTCGGTGCCGCTGTCTGGCTCAGGTCCCGGCTCTCCGATCCGGCCGATGAAGACGTGGATTCCGCCGAAGGGGACCCGGTACCCATACTCAATTGAGCCGGCGTCGGGGCCCCGGCCTTCGTCGTCGATGTAGATCTTGCCGCGACGACTCTTGGTCATCCGGCCCGTTACGTATCCCTTGAGCCCTTTGAAGTTGCCCTTCAAGAACTCAAATCCACCGTGCACTGGCCCCATGGTGGGCGCCAACTGTCGTGGAATTGTCACGTCAGATGTCCTCGTGAAAGGACTTAGTTGTGGAGCCATCGCAACTAGGAAGCTTGAAGGGGTTAAATGGGACAAAGAACACAAGAGGGTTTATACTAGTTCGGCCCCTTACGGTGAAGGTAAGGCCTACGTCTAGTTGGGTTGGTATTGATGTTTCGATGACCAGGGAGCGAGATACGCTATGCCCGGTTCTCGATGAGTTGTTCCTTGCCCTCAGCCGCCATCAGGTCGTCCCCTTATATACACGGGTTGACGCCCTGCGGCTTACAGAGTCCCGGCCGACTTATAAATAGTATCCGACTTGGTGACTAGTTAAATATACCTTATGATACAAGTCATGCCATTATGGCGGTTTACTACAACGGGCCTTAAGTCGCCTGTGGGCCTTAAGCCCTTTATTGAACCGCCATCTTCATGTTTGGCCTTGGGCTTCTTTCTGGTGAACCTTCTTTGCGTAACCCGGCCCATCCTGGGTGGCTTACAAATAGTTATATCCCCAACATCCTCCATTGGTCCAATTAGTTTTTCTTCTAGTGCTTTATTCATTGCAAATTTATGCTGCATAGGTGACCATGTTCTTGAGCTTGCATGTCAAATTCATATGGTTCCAAGTAGTTCTAATGCTTGATATAGGCTCTAGGCACTTGTGGGAGTAGTTGCTATCAATTTTATTGAAGTTGGTTCACTTTTATTTGGAGTTACTAAAAATTTCATATTGTTTCAAAAATAATGAAGAGACTTTTGAGGGGCTCGTCGAGCCGAAGCTCAAAGGAAAAACAAAAGGAAGAAGAACAGACGCCCAAATTTAATTTGCCTCGCACCGCGGAGGTCCGGCCATGTGAATGGCCTTCCGATGACTTCTTGAGGAGAGCCGGGATTTATGAGCATTTCTATTTGTTAATTGAGAATGCTGGCCTCACCGACTTCCTCCTCGACCAACGTCATCAGTATCTCTTACTCACAAATACTTTTGTGCAAAACTTCTACTTTTTCCCTAAGAAATCACCTCCATCAGTAGAGTTTCATTTATATGACGTTGTTAAGTAGATGCCATTAGCTGAATTTTGTGAGGTTTGCAAAATACCCTTTGAGGGCACCTTGGATGAACCACACCGTAACGAAGTAGAAGCTTTTATTAACACTATCACGGTGGGAGAAACCAGGAAGGTTTCTGATGCAAGAATTACTAGCATACATTTTCCTGTTTTACGCTACTTTGCCTTATTTGCTAGTCGTTGCTTGATTGGTCGCGGGAATTGTGGAAACCTTAGTGTTCCTGATATTAGCATTTTGTTCCATGGTTTATACCGCAATAACTCTGTTAGTATGGGTGGAATTGTTGCTAGACGGTTAAGTCTGAACCGTACTAAGGGCCCCATCTTTGGAGGCATTTATGCTTCGCGCCTAGCTGAATATTTTGAAATACCTATTAGGCATGAGGAGAAAGAGGAAACATCGTTGTCCCGTGCTTATTTAGATTATAAGAGTATGCTAGCGCATGACTTTCTTGTTAAGAGTCGTGAAGGGGAGCTCAAATATAAATTGTACTTTGATAAACATCACCCTGAGACTATTACTTTGCCTGCTCCCTCTTTGTTTAACTTGTCTGCAGGTCCTCACATTGTTCCGTGGGCGGCCATTCAAGCCTATCGAAATCCTGCACCAGCCCCAGAGCCGGAGCCACAAGATGAGCCTCCACGACAGTCTGTTTATTCTTGGGATCCAGAGGTGGTTGCCAGCCAGTGGCAGTCAGAGTCTTCTTCATCGCAGTATGACCCCAGCTTCACCTACGGGTATCCGCCAGGTTATCCCTAGCAATAGACCAACTTAGGCCAAAAGCCTAAGCTTGGGGGAGTACGTATTTCCCACCGACATTACATTCATGTTCGCACACACTCATTGCTAGATGTCGGTGCTCATACTCTTTCACTGTAATATCCATGCTAGATTATTTTCTTTTTCCTGCCTTCTTCTTGTGTGTTTAATAAACCTTAAGAAAAACAAAAAAATTAGTAGTAGTTTATTTCTTTGGTGTAGTAGTTAAAAGGAAAACCCAAAAATATTTCCCGTTCTTCTTTTGCTTGTTGGGAGCTTTCCCGTGTAAATAGTTTTTATTTCTTTTCTTTTCTTTGGGGGTCAGTAGGAGAAGACCATGATTAAATTGTTGAAGTGGCTCTTATATGCTTCATTGTTGATTTAACCAAGAGCCCATATTGCCTTGTCTTCTCCTGTTTATTGAATGCTCGCAGATTCCAGCTTAGTCCAATGCACGTGCACTCTTATTATTATTCACACCGTTCGGTCGTGCAAGTGAAAGGCAATTATGATGATATATGATGGATTAACTGAGATGGGAAAAGCTGGTATGAACTCGACCTCTCTTGTTTTTGTAAATATGATGAGTTCACTGTTCTTGATTCAGCTTATTATGAATAAACATGTTGCAATGACAATTAGAGATCATATTTGCCCTGCTTTATGCAAACTAAATCAAAATAATTGCAAACCAAACTCCCCCTGGGACCCGTTGAATGTTGGAGGCACTCGTTGTTTTGAGCAAGCCATGGATTGATGCTTGTGGAGGAGGGGGAGTATAAAATTTACCATTCTGTTTCGGAACCGCCTATAGTTTGTTTAGCATGGAAGATATCGTCATCTTTTAGTTGTTATGTTGACAATGAAAGTATGTCGCTCAAAATATAATTTACCTCTATTTCAAAACTGAGCTCTGGCACCTCTACAAATCCCTGCTTCCCTCTATGAAGGGCCTATCTATTTACTTTTATGTTGAGTCATCACCCTCTTATTAAAAGCACTAGCTAGAGAGCACAGCTGTCATTTGCATTCATTATTGTTAATTTATATCGGGTATGACTATGATTGGATCTCTTTTACCATGAATTACAATGTCTAGTCAGCCCTTGATCTTTGAAGGTGCTCTGCATTTATGTTTTGCGGTCTCGGAAAGGGCTAGCAAGATACCATCTTGTTATATCACATTATGATTGTTTTGAGAAAGTGTTGTCATCCGAGATTTAATATTATGGCTTGCTAGCTGATTATGTTATTGATATGAGTAGACATGACACCTAGGAGTTATTGCAAATGTGGTTAGTTATGATCTTTGCTGAAAACTTGAATGCTGGCTTGACATAGTTACAACAACAAGAGCAAACAGAGTTTGTAAAAGTTTTTCTTTTTCTCTTTCAGTTTGTCAACTGAATTGCTTGAGGACAAGCAAGGGTTTAAGCTTGGGGGAGTTGATACGTCTCTGTCGTATCTACTTTTCCAAACACTTTTGCCCTTGTTTTGGACTCTAACTTGTATGATTTGAATGGAACTAACCGGGATTGACGCTGTTTTCAGCAGAATTGCCATGATGTTGTTTTTGTACAGAAAATAAATGTTCTCAGAATGACCTGAAACTCCACGGAATATCTTAGAATAAATAATAAAAAATTCTCGCCAAAGATGAAGACCAGGGGGCCTACACCCTATCCACGAGGGTGGGGGGCGTGCCCCCCCTCCTGGGCGCGCCCCCTACCTCGTGGCCCCCTTGGAGACCCTCCGACGCCAACTCCAACTCCATATATTGGCTTTCGGGGAGAAAAAAATCAGAGAGAAGAAATCATCGCGTTTTACGATACGGAGCCGCCGCCAAACCCTAATCTCTCTCGGGAGGGCTGATCTGGAGTCCGTTCGGGGCTCCGGGGAGGGGGGTTCGTCGCCGTCGTCATCATCAACCATCCTCCATCACCAATTTCATGATGCTCACCGCCGTGCGTGAGTAATTCCATCGTAGGCTTGCTGGACAGTGATGGGTTGGATGAGATTTATCATGTAATCGAGTTAGCTTTGTTAGGGTTTGATCCCTAGTATCCACTATGTTCTGAGATTGATGTTGCTATGACTTTGCTATGCTTAATGCTTGTCACTAGGGCCCGAGTGCCATGATTTCAGATCTGAACCTATTATGTTTTCATGAATATATGTGAGTTCTTGATCCTATCTTGCAAGTCTATAGTCACCTACTATGTGTTATGATCCGGCAACCCCGAAGTGACAATAATCGGGACCACTCCCGGTGATGACCGTAGTTTGAGGAGTTCATGTATTCACTATGTGCTAATGCTTTGTTCTGGTTCTCTATTAAAAGGAGGCCTTAATATCCCTTAGTTTCCAATAGGACCCCGCTTCCACGGGAGGGTAGGACAAAAGTTGTCATGCAAGTTCTTTTCCATAAGCACGTATGACTATATTCGAAATACATGCCTACATTACATTGATGAATTGGAGCTAGTTCTGTGTCACCCTATGTTATTACTATTACATGACGAACCACATCCGGCATAATTATCCATCACTGATCCGGTGCCTACGAGTTTTCCATATACTAGTTCTCGCTTATTTACTTTTCCGTTGCTACTGTTACAATCACTACAAAATACCAAAAACATTACTTTTGCTGTCTTTACTTTTGTTACCGTTACCACCACTATAATATTACTTTGCTACTAAATACTTTGCTGCAGATACTAAGTTTCCAGGTGTGGTTGAATTGACAACTCAACTACTAATACTTGAGAATATTCTTTGGCTCCCCTTGTGTCGAATCAATAAATTTGGGTTGAATACTCTACCCTCGAAAACTGTTGCGATCCCCTATACTTGTGGGTTATCACCTAACTATATGATTTTGTAGGGATGAACTTTCATTTGCCATGTTATTTTGAGAAGACATGATTACTTTGATTAGTATGCTTGAAGTGTTACTATTTCTTATGTCAATAAGAACTTTTATTTTGAATCATTTGGATCTGAACATTCATGCCACAATAAAGAAAATTACATTATAAATTATGCTAGGTAGCATTCCACATAAAAAATTCTCTTTTTATCATCTACCTACTCGAGGACGAGCAGGAATAAAGCTTGGGGATGCTTGATACGTCTCCAACGTATCTATAATTTTTTATTGTTCCATGCTATTATATTACCTGTTTTGAATGATTATGGGCTTTATTATACACTTTTATATTTCTTTTGGGACTAACCTATTAATCAGAGGCCCAGCCCATATTGCTGTTTTATTGCCTGTTTCAGTATTACAAAGAAAAGGAATATCAAATGGAGTCCAAACGGAATGAAACCTTCGGCAACGTGATTTTTTGGAAGATTATCATCCTGGAGAGTTGGAGTTCATGTCAGAAGATAATCGAGGAGCCCAGGAGATAGGGGGGCGCCCCCCTACTGGGCGTGCCCCTTGTCTCATGGACCCCTCGAGCACCCCCCGACCGAGTTCTTTCGCCTATATAAGCCTACGTACCCTAAAACCATCGAATATCAAGATAGGTCGGGAGTTCCGCCGCCGCAAGCTTCTGTAGCCACCAAAAACCTCTCGGAAGCCCGTTCCGGCACCCTGCCGGAGGGGGGATCCATCACCGGTGGCCATCTTCATCATCCCGGCGCTATCCATGACGAGGAGGGAGTAGTTCACCATCGGGGCTGAGGGTATGTACCAGTAGCTATGTGTTTGATCTCTCTCTCTCTCTCTCTCTCTCTCTCGTGTTCTCTCTCATGTTCCCTCTATGGCACGATCTTGATGTATCCCGAGCTTTGCTATTGTAGTTCGATCTTATGATGTTTCTCCCCCTCTACTCTCTTGTGATGAATTGAGTTTCCCCTTTGAAATTATCTTATCGGATTGAGTATTTTATGAGAACACTTGATGTATGTCTTGTCGTGCTTATCCGTGGTGACAATGGGGTATCATGTGCCACTTGATGTATGTTTTGGTGACCAACTTGCGGGTCCTGCCCATGAACCTACGCATAGGGGTTGGCACACATTCTTGACTCTCCGGTAGAAACTTTGGGCACTCTTTGAAGTACTTTGTGTTGGTTGGATGAATCTTAGATTGTGTGATGCATATCGTATAATCATGCCCACGGATACTTGAGGTGACAATGGAATATCTAGGTGACATTAGGGTTTTGGTTGATTTGTGTCTTAAGGTGTTATTCTAGTATGAACTCTTTAAGATCGATCCGAAAGAATAACTTTGAGGTGGTTTCGTACCCTACTATAATTTCTACGTTTGTTCTCCGCTATTAGTGGCTTTGGAGTGACTCTTTGTTGCGTGTTGAGGGATTGTTATATGATCTATCTATGTTATTATTGTTGAGAGAACTTGCACTAGTGAAAGTATGAACCCTAGGTCTTGTTTCCTATCATTGCAATACCGTTTACGCTCACTTTTACCACTTGTTACCTTGCTGATTTTATTATTTCAGATTACAAAAACCTATATCTACCATCCATATTGCACTTGTTTCACCATCTCTTCGCCGAACTAGTGCACCTATACAATTTGCCATTGTATTGGGTGTGTTGGGACACAAGAGACTCTTTGTTATTTGGTTTGCAGGGTTGTTTGAGAGAGACCATCTTCATCCTACGCCTCCTACGGATTGATAAACCTTAGGTCATCCACTTGAGGGAAATTTGCTACTGTCCTACAAACGTGTGCACTTGCAGGCCCAACAACGTCTACAAGAAGAAGGTTGTGTAGTAGACATCAAGCTCTTTTCTGGCACCGTAGCCGGGGAGGTGAGTGCTTGAAGGTATATCTTTAGATCTTGCAATCGAATCTTTTTGTTTCTTGTTTTATCACTAGTTTAGTTTATAAAAGAAAACTACAAAAAAATGGAGTTAAGTTTGTCTCATATGCTTCGTCTTTTTAATATCTTTCGTGAGTATGATGAAAAGGAAAATTGTGCTCAAGTGCTAGAAGAAGAATTACATAGAATGCTTGGCATGAAATATGTGAATGATGAGCATGATTGCAATGTTGTTAGTATGAATTCCTTGAATATCCTTGATGCTAATGATATGCAAAGCCACAAGCTTGGGGAAGCTATGTTTGATGAATATGATATTTTTAGTCCCCCAAGTTTTGATGAGAATATTTATTATGATGAAAGCATGCCTCCTATTTATGATGATTATATTGATGGAAGTGGGTTTGGAAGAGTGTCAACTTTATTTAGTGATGATTCCACTATTTCGGAAGAGGTCCCAATTGATTATGAGAACAAAGTTGCTATCTATGATGATTATTGTGATGACCTGTATGCTATTAGGAATAATGATAACCATGAAACTTGTCATCATGATTTTAGTTTTCAATTGGATTATGCCTCACATGATAGTTATTTTGTTGAGTTTGCTCCCACTACTATTCATGAGAAGAAAGTTGTTTATGTGGAGAGTAGTAAATTTTCTATGCTTATAGATCATGAAAAGAATACTTTAGGTGCTGGTTATATTGTTGAATTCATTCATGATGCTAATGAAAATTATTATTAGGGAGGAACATATGCTTGTAGGAATTGCAATAATATCAAGTTTCCTCTCTATGTGCTTCAAGTTTTGAACTTATGCTTGTTTTGCTTTCCTATGCTAGTTGATTATTGTTCCCATAAGTTGTTTGCTCACAAAATCCTATGCATAGAAAGTGGGTTAGGCTTAAATGTGCTAGTCATATTCTTCATGATGCTCTCTTTATGTTTCAATTCTTATCTTTTATGTGAGCATCATTGCCATCATCATGCCTAGCTAGAAAGGCATTAAAGAAAAGCGCTTGTTGGGAGATAACCCAATATTTATTCTTACTGTTTTTGTGTGTCCACATGATTATGTTACTGTATTAATCATGTTTTATAGCTTTTGTTTCAATAGTGCCAAGTGGAACCTTTGGGAAGACTTGGGTGAAGTCTTTATGATCTTGCTGTAAAAAACAGAAACTTTTGTTCTCACGAGATTAGCTGCCATTTTTTACTGGAGAGTGCTTGTAGGTTGATTCTTTTTGCAGATGATTATTACAAATTACTCAGGTCCAGAAATTTATTTCATAATTTTTGGGGTTCCAGAGGTATACGTTTGATACAGATTACTACAGACTGTTCTGTTTTTGACAGATTCTGTTTTCATAGTGTTGTTTGCTTATTTTGATGAATCTATGAGTACTATCGGAAGGTATGAATCATAGAGAAGTTAGAATACAGTATATATTACACCAATATGAATTTAGAATGAGTTCATTACAGTACCTAAGTGGTGGTTTTATTTTCTTATACTAACGGAGCTTACGAGTTTTGTTTTGAGTTTTGTATGGTTGAAGTTATCAAGTTTTGGGTAAAGATTTGATGGACTATGGAATAAGGAGTGGAAAGAGCCTAAGCTTGGGGATTCCCAAGGCACCCCAAGGTAATATTCAAGGACAACCAATCGCCTAAGCTTGGGGATGCCCCGGAAGGCATCCCCTCTTTCGTCTTCGTTCATCGGTAACTTTACTTGGAGCTATATTTTTATTCACCACATGATATGTGTTTTGCTTGGAGCATCATTTTCTTTTGTTAGTATTTGCTTGGTGTTAGTTAGAATAATGTTTTGCATCTTTATTTTCAATAAAAATGTCAAGGATAGCCTTTTCCATGCTTATTTTGCTAGTATACATGTTGCTGTTTGAAAACAGAAAGTTTACCGCTGTTGCAAACATTCCCTAGAAAAGTCAGAGAATGGTATAATGTTGAATATTTTTGCATATTAAGCTCTGATAAATTTATTACAGTGGGTATTTTAGTTCATAATTTTTGGAGTTAGGGAAGTATTGATACTCTTGCATTCTTTACAGGTTGTACTGTTTTGGCAGATTGCTGCTATGGTTGCATTGTTTGCATATGTTTGCTTGTTTAATGATTCTATTTGAGGATAGGAGTATTAAATATGCAGAGTCATTTAGTATGCAATGTTGAATAATAATTTAAGTGATTTGTTACAGTACAAAGTGATAAGGTTTTGCATTGGTTTATACTAACCTATCTCACGAGTTCTTGTTGAGTTTGTTGTGAATGAAGCTTTTGATGAAAAGAAACCATGATATGAGAGGAATTAAGGAGACACAAAAGTTAAAGCTTGGGGATGACCAAGGCACCCCAAGATAATATTTCAAGAAGTCTAAGCATCTAAGCTTGGGGATGCCCCGGTAGGCATCCCACCTTTCTTCTCAACAACTATTGGTTAGTATCGGTTGAGCCTAAGTTTTTGCTTCTTCACATGAGTATTGCTATCCTTACAATGTCATTTTATTTTGCTTTGCTTGCTACTTGAATAAAATACCAAGATCTGAAATTCTTTATTGAGAGAGAGTCTTCGCATAGTTGCATAATTATTTAGCTACTCATTGATCTTCACTTATATCTTGTTGGAGTAGTTTGTCGTTTGCTCTAGTGCTTCACTTATATCTTTTTGGAGCATAGCGGTAGTTTTATTTTGTAGAAATTTATAAACTCTCATGCTTCACTTATATTATTTTGGGAGTCTTAAACATCATGGTAATTTGAATGAAAACTATCATAGGAAGTGAATTGATGCTATGATCAATTTAATACTTGATAATTGTTTTGAGATATGGAGGTAGTGATATTAAAGTCGTGCTAGTTGGGTGATTATGAATTTAAAGAATACTTGTGTTGAAGTTAGCAAGTCCCGTAGCATGCATGTATGGTTAAAGTTGTGTAACAAATTTGAAACATGAAGTGTACCTGGCTTATGCATCCTTATGAGTGGCGGTCGGGGACGAGCGATGGTCTTTTCCTACCAATCTATCCCCCTAGGATCATGAGCGTAGTGCTTGATTTTTGATGACTTCTAAATTTTCTCAATAAGTATATGAGTTCTTTTGACTAATGTTGAGTCCATGGATTATATGCACTTTTACGTTTCCACCATTGCTAGCCTCTTCGGTACCGTGCATTGCCCTTTCTCACCTTGAGAGTTGGTGCAAACTTCACTGGTGCATCCAAACCCCGTGATATGATACGCTCTATCACACATAAGCCTCATTATATCTTCCTCAAAACAGCCACCATACCTACCTATTTATGGCATTTGCATAGCCATTAGCCATTTAGAGATATATTGCCGTGCAACTTTCCACCGTTCTGTTTATCATCATCATGACATACTTTACTTTTGTCATATTGCCATTGCATGATCATGTAGTTGACATCGTATTTGTGGCAAAGCCACCATGCATTATTTTTCATACATGTCACTCTTGATTCATTGCACCATCCCGGTACACCGCCGGAGGTATTCATATAGAGTCATATCTTGTTCTAGTTTCGAGTTGTAATTCTTGTGTTGTAATCAATGAAAGTGTGATGATCATCATTATTAGAGCATCGCCCAAAAAAAAGAAAAAAAGGCCAAAAAAAAGAAAAGCCAAAGAAAAAAATAAAAAAAATAAAAAAAATAAAAAAAGGCAATGCTACTATCTCCTTTTCCACACTTGTGCTTCAAAGTAGCACCTTGTTCTTCATGTAGTGAGTCTCATATATTGTGCTTCAAAGTAGCACCATGTTTTTCATATAGTGAGTCTCATATGTTATCACTTTCATATACTAGTGGGAATTTTTCATTATAGAACTTGGCTTGTATATTTCTACGATGGGCTTCCTCAAATGCCCTAGGTCTTCGTGAGCAAGCAAGTTGGATGCACACCCACTAGTTTACTTTTGTTGAGCATTCATTTATAGCTCTAGTGCATCCGTTGCATGGAAATCCCTACTCCTCATGTTGACATCAATTGATGGGCATCTCCATAGCCCGTTGATTATCCTCGTCAATGTGAGACTTTCTCTTTTTTTCTTCTTCTCCACACAACCCCCATCATCATATTCTATTCCACCCATAGTGCTATATCCATGGCTCACGCTCATGTATTGCGTGAGGTTGAAAAAGTTTGAGATTATTTAAGTATGAAACAATTGCCTGGCTTGTCGTCGGGGGTTAGAAGTTGGAAATATCTTTGTGTGACGAAAATGAAGCATAGCATAACTATATGATTTTGTAGGGATGAACTTTCTTTTGCCATGTTATTTTTAGAAGACATGATTACTTTGATTAGTATGCTTGAAGTGTTACTATTTCTTATGTCAATATGAACTTTTATTTTGAATCATTTGGATCTGAACATTCATGCCACAATAAAGAAAATTACATTATAAATTATGCTAGGTAGCATTCCACATCAAAAATTCTCTTTTTATCATTTACCTACTCAAGGACGAGCAGGAATTAAGCTTGGGGATGCTTGATACGTCTCCAATGTATCTATAATATTTTATTGTTCCATGCTATTATATTACCTGTTTTGAATGGTTATGGGCTTTATTATACACTTTTATATTACTTTTGGCACTAACCTATTAACCGGAGGCCCAGCCCATATTGTTGTTTTATTGCCTGTTTCAGTATTTCGAAGAAAAGGAATATCAAATGGAGTCCAAACGGAATGAAACCTTCGACAACGTGATTTTTGGAAGATTATCATCCTGGAGACTTGGAGTTCACGTCAGAAGATACTCGAGGAGCCCAGGAGATAGGGGGCGCGCCCCCCTACTGGGCGCGCCCCCTATCTCGTGGACCCCTCGAGCACCCCCCGACCGACTTCTTTCGCCAATATAATCCTACGTACCCTAAAACCATCGAATATCAAGATAGATCGGGAGTTCCGCCGCCGCAAGCCTCTGTAGCCACTAAAAACCTCTCGGGAGCCCGTTCCGGCACCCTGCCGGAGGGGGGATCCATCACCGGTGGCCATCTTCATCATCCCGGCGCTATCCATGATGAGGAGGGAGTAGTTCACCCTCGGGGTTGAGGGTATGTACCAGTAGCTATGTGTTTGATCTTTCTCTCTCGTGTTCTCTCTCGTGTTCCCTCTATGGCACAATCTTGATGTATCCCGAGCTTTGCTATTGTAGTTGGATCTTATGATGTTTCTTCCCCTCTACTCTCTTGTGATGAATTGAGTTTCCCCTTTGAAATTATCTTATCGGATTGAGTCTTTTATGAGAACACTTGATGTATGTCTTGCCGTGCTTATCTGTGGTGACAATGGGATATCATGTGCCACTTGATGTATGTTTTGGTGACCAACTTGCGGGTTCTGCCCATGAACCTATGCATAGGGGTTGGCACATGTTCTTGACTCTCCGGTAGAAACTTTGGGGCACTCTTTGAAGTACTTTGTGTTGGTTGGATGAATCTGAGATTGTGTGATGCATATCGTATAATCATGCCCACGGATACTTGAGGTGACAATGGAGTATCTAGGTGACATTAGGGTTTTGGTTGATTTGTGTCTTAAGGTGTTATTCTAGTACGAACTCTTTAATAGATCGATTCGAAAGAATAACTTTGAGGTGGTTTCGTACCCTACCATAATCTCTACGTTTATTCTCTGCTATTAGTGGCTTTGGAGTGACTCTTTGTTGCATGTTGAGGGATTGTTATATGATCTATCTATGTTATTATTGTTGAGAGAACTTGCACTAGTGAAAGTATGAACCCTAGGCCTTGTTTCCTATCATTTCCATACCGTTTACGCTCACTTTTACCACTTGTTACCTTGCTAAATTTATCATTTCAGATCACAAAAACCTATATCTACCATCCATATTGCACTTGTATCACCATCTCTTCGCTGAACTAGTGCACCTATACAATTTGCCATTGTATTGGGTGTGTTGGGGACAAACGAGACTCTTTGTTATTTGGTTGTAGGGTTGTTTGAGAGAGACCATCTTCATCCTACGCCTCCTACGGATTGATAAACCTTAGGTCATCCACTTGAGGGAAATTTGCTACTATCCTACAAACCTGTGCACTTGCAGGCCCAACAACGTGTATAAGAAGAAGGCTGTGTAGTAGACATCAGAAACACAATGACCTTATTGTTCTACAGAAAGATGTAAAGGAATTACATTAGGGTCATGTGGATTTATAAACCAAACACGACACATTGTGATAACGATAGAGTTCAAAATAATAGAAGCGCCCTTCATGAACAAAGAGGCAAGAATCAAAAGCTAGAGCCCTCTATTTTAATCTCCTAAATGATGGTCGCATTGTTCCCTGCAGAAACCTTGGTCAGATCAGTAATCACCATCTTGCAATCTGAGACGAGCTTCACCTTGGAAAGTTTCGGGTCTGCAACATGCAACTAACCTTCTCTGCCAGTGTCTCAAGTATTTCAGGATCATTTAGACCTTCAATCATCACTCCTGAGGAACCCATATAGTCACTAGTTCCACTACGAGCAACCGCGCTAAAGGATCCTCTTATACCATCTCTAGATACAACTTCGTCCACATTTATCTTGAAAGATCCTGGCTCAGGGGGTCCATCTAGGGGCGGCAGTAGTAGCAATTGGGTGTACCTAAGCCTAAGCTTTATGTGTCTTTTGTATCATATGTAATTCATCAATGAACCTTTTGATGAACAAGTGCCTCCCTAGAGGGCTTTGGTGTTCTCCTTCATGTAGGATCTTTCTTCGTGTAGACCAGATAGCCCAAAGGGTAACAACAAGTTGTGTGAGCGGTGCACGCGATAATGATTCGAACATGGAGAACAACTAGTTTCTTGCTATTGGCTCGGCCATCTCCAGAATATGATGCAACAAGTCATCTTCGGCTAGCGACTAGACACACCTGGCATACGTGCACTGAATGAGAGAATGAAGCCAAGAGTCTTATGCCTGCAAATTTGACAAGTGTTGACCGGTTGTTGGAATTGACTGCTACTCCAGATGCCAGAGGAAGACCTTCAACTTTGACGGTATGTCCACCCACCAAAGTTTAGTCCATGATTTCTGTTCTCTAACTGGATCAGACGAGCCCCCGTGCCCTTTGAGCCATGCTCCCCTCTGCATTTTTGTCATAACGGACATACGATAAGCTGATTTGACAGAGAAAACACCTCTCTTTTCACGGCCCCATGCCCAGAAGTCCTCTTGATGTATAATACTCAAATGTATATTCGGGATTGTTTCTACTTCAATTGGCAGGAAAGTTTGAGGAATCTTGCTTTTATTCCATGATGTTGTTGTTTCATCTATAAGCTCGAAAACAAAGTGTTGCATTTCATGTGTAAGACACGCATATGGGCGCATAGAAGAATCCCTTGGAAGCCAAATTTGTTCCCATATATCAATAGTTTTCCCACCACCTCCCCTTCTAATTAGGCCTTGTGACAATACACTTGTACCCTTGATAATGGAACGCCATATCTGGATGGATCGCTGGCAAGTTGTGCATGCAAAATATCTATAGTTGGGTAGTACCTTGAAAATCGTGGCACTCAAAGAGTCCGGGTGTTGTAGAAGCCGCCAAGCCTGTCTTGCAAGGGGAGAGAGAGATTAAAAAGTTTTATATATCTAATTCCAAGACCCCAAAGGAGAGGTCTGGTCATCACGTACCCAAGATACCAATGAAGTTTTCCTTTTAACATTTTGTTGCGCCAACAAAATTTCCATATAAGAGAATTGATGTCAAGGCATAGTCCCCTAGGAAATTTAAATCAATCCATGGAATATACTAGGATGGCCTGATCCACAGATTTGATAAGGACTCCTTTACCTCCAGCTGACAATATTTTGTCCATCCATCCACAGACTTTATCCCAAACCCTCTCTTTTAGAAACTTGACAACGCCATTTTTTTATGTTCCCACGTCAGAGGGCATACCTTGCTCTTTCTCTGACAAAGTTTTCATTTGCTACATTGAGAATACCTTTAACCTCCTCTTCCAAAATTGATGGGCATCCTTTACTAAATAAAATAGATCATTTTGCATGATTTACCCAGTGTCTATTGGGCCAGCCGTAAGTATCCAACAAAGAAGATACCTCCCTCGCCCCTTCTTCTCTCGGAGGGCCGTTTCTCTGGGATCCTTTCCCTTTGGAAGGGGGAATTCGAAGCCATTGACATCACCAATGCTCCGTTCATCATCTAGATGATCATGAAGACCATCATCATCAACCATCATCACCGTCATCCATATCCAACCTTAGTTTTCAATCTATGAACTATTACCTTAGATCCTTTGCTGAAAGCACTTTTGGTGTTAATTGCTATATGTAGTTGATGCTTAGAAGTTTTATCAGTGATAGATTTATATGTTCAGATTGTTAATCATGGCAAAGTGAATTGGAGAGAGGTGCGGCAGTGGTTCGCCATGGACAACAGAGTGGGGGCGACCATTGCAACATTTTAAAATCAAGTTGCTCGATGATCAAGAAGGGAGAGGAGGAGCTCATGCATGTGCTCCACTGCTATGGGGAAAAAGCATCCAACAAGGCATGTGTACAGAGGAAAAGGAAGAATAAACAAGTCAGCATGCATGTGTGGCGATATTTTTGCCAACTCAGCCCCTAATGCATAGGTCTCACTAGTTAGATTCGTTGTTGATAAACCAAGTAAAACGCCGAATCAGGGCTATGTCTTACAGACATGACCTAATGTATTTTTTCGCGATTTTCATCAAAGATATGGTTCCATGATACCCTAGCCCTAATTTGGCATTTTCTCTAAAAGAGAGTTAAACAATTGCAAGATAAAAAAGTTCCAAGTTGTAGTATAGTCATGCCTGCTCACATCCATAACACATATGTATGTAGTATTACTGAAAGCTAATAAAAAGTTGGTAGATTTCTTGTTGGGAAATGTAGTAGAAAACAAAAAATTCTTCCTATGATCAAACCAGAAACACTATGAAGATGCATTAGCGGTTTAGACCGGATCGTTACCAACTTCGAGTTGCAGCTGAAAAAGAGTTGTTGTAGACCTTACTTGAAGTCCCTCGAACCATTCACGAACGATCCCTCGAACAAAAGACCGAAAGCACGGCCTCTCTACAGATTGGAAGTGTTTAGGCTTCACCATCCGACAGCGCTTTTCCATCCAGAGCTAATCGTTGGCAGAGAAATTGTAGGGAGAAGAATAGAACCACATAGGGCTTTTCTATTATGAGGATTAGAGAGAACTACAACTAGATCTAGTCTAGATCAAACTAGACGAGAACTAGAACAAGACAGAACTAGAGGAGGCTTCAAAACTTATATTCTAGGGGCTGCCCCTTCCCCTCTATTTATATGTTGAGGCATGGGGTCGCAACTTGAGGAGAGGGCCTCCCCAAAGTTGGTTTGGATCGCAAGGAAGAGTCCTCCTTGGATTCCATCAGAAACGCCAATGTTCATGGCGTTTCCGGAAATGCCATGGACCTCGGTGTCTGGCCCAAGACTGAACTCCAAGGACCCTGTCATTTGCAAGACCCCTTTTCATTGTAGTTATATCATTGAATATAAGATCTTAATTATAAACACTAGTCATCAACCCGTGCTTCTGCACGGGCTACCAATTTGAAAACTTCAGACAATGAATATTTATACAACATCATTATTGTTTAAATCATGTACAATTAAATAAAATATCAAATTTCTATTCACTTTTTATATTATAATAACATATATAATATTCCTTAGTTCTACCCATTTTGATAAAATATATAATCTTTTCTCTGTTCCTATTAGTGGAAATCACATGCAACCAAAAAAACTACAGTGATAATTATTCCTACCATTTTATTTTTGACTTTAATATCTGATAACTTTGAAAAAAAACATTGAAGTGGTTTGTATTTCTTTTAATTTTTAATATATTTTGTTTAATTTGGTAAAACTTCAATCATATACTTTTATTTTGTTATGTACCCTGTCTTATTCTAAGATGGAACTAAAAAGTAGTTCCTTGCATTCATATCACATATAGTTAGTGTGTTGTATTTCAAAAGTAGTACCATGATATGATGCTTCCTATCACCTGGTAATTAACATCTTCAAGGAAAAAATAGATACATTGTATAACTCACTTTGTAAGCATATTAGGATAGACCTTATTGGCCAAAGATGAATTGTGGATTGTCTAGAAAAAAAAAGGCAAATTGGGAAACGTGGGCATTCTTCAAAGTGACATCTTACCAAGGTTATGTTTCCTTCTTCATTGGATGTGGCTGGGCTATTTTCCATTGATATCCGTAGACTTTTATGAATAATATGATGCTCTCAAGTACGCACACAACAATAGTGAAAATTTTCATTCCATATGGCATCGCAAGTCCAAGCTAACAGTGGCTAGTGGCTACTTTATGTTTGCGTGGCATTCCTCCTTCTATATCAGAGTTTTGTTTTGTTGGAATATACAGACTATAAAACAGAAATATGTCCGACCGGGATATGAAGGCATTGAACCTTTATTGCTGTGGCTTTTTGAAATAAAAATTATATAAGTTCATCGCTTTGATTTCCTGAGCGCACTAAAAATTAAACTATAGTCAGACTAGCCACTTGTCTTGTTAGCCCATCTGATATTTTGATGCTTAAATTGGCAAACCGAATATATCATGATGCCTAATTCCCAGTATCTGGATCCTTGCTCTGTTTTATCTGAAACAGGAATGCCACTTGAAGAACAAGGATATGGGGAAAGCTTTTGGATGACTTGCGACTAGGGTGCCACCAACGAAGTGCACATGGCTGCTGCATTTTCTCAGTAGCAGTTCTAACTGTGTTCATTTTCACTAGTAGTGGATTAATGGGGTTACTATTTCACACTCCTGTCCTGTGGCATCAGTAACTCTCTCGCCTGGTCTGTTTGTGTAGTTGTCTTGTGGGATTTGGAAAAGTGTTGCAGTCTTGTGTGGTTCCACTGCTTGCATTTGGACAAGTGCCTAAGAAAGCTCCGTTGAAGCCACAATATGACTAGGCTTCTACTCCCTCCGTTCCAAAATAAATGACTCATAAAGGGATGATCCGCGGCCGTGTAATCTGAGCCAGAACACCTAGGCCCACGGGCCTCTGTGATCCGTGAACGGGCCTATTCACACGACCGAAAGTTGTTATCTGGTGCTTGACGCCCATATAGTCCACCACTCACACGTCATCGTCGGCCGACGCTCATCCGCGTAGCTGACCGCTGATGATGTGTCGATGCCGTTGTAGAGTTGGTCGGGAATCAGCCCGCCATTGTCAAACCCGACTAAGAGGTTGTTTGATTGGCATCCTTGCTCTGCCACGCCTAACTTGAACTCTGCCTGAAAACTGACTGAGTAGTGTTTGGATGCTCTCCATATAAGCACACACTAGCCTGGCATAGTGAAGTCAGCTTCTTACTTAGCCTGGGCCCTTAACCCAGGCATGTTGCTTAGTCTGCATCAGGTGTTGGAAATAGGTTGCCCGGGTGCTGCCTGACAACTGATTCCACTTCAATCAGTATATTCACATGTGAGCCATGTCTAAAAGTATGTATTTTTTAGCATTGATCGTTCTCCAGGCGTGGACAACAACCAAACATGGTATGACTGGTTAGGCAAAAAAAATTCTATTTTCCAAACTAGGCTCAGGCGAGAACCAAACAGGCCGTAATTGCGACACACCCCGTTGTATTGGCCGTAGGATCTCAACAACCTGAACAGGCCAACGGTTGAGAACTGGTCTAGCTCAGCCATCATGGACGTAGGGTCCGCGCAGCGGTTCGGAACTAGTATAGCCCAGCCATCATGGACGCAAGGCCCACGCGACCTGTACAACCATGAGGTGCCTAGAACATCAACGATAAGTGCAGACCTCTAGATCCAGATTTAGGCATAACCACCGCCAAAGAAGGAGACTGGACCAGAGCTTCCCACCACCACACTTCTTGCCACCCACACAACCAAGAAACATAGCCACCACCGCCGTCATGATGCCCGTCAAAGAGCTAACCATGCAGAACATTGCCTCGGCATTTAAGGCCCCAATGCCAGCCCACCCCAAACCTGCAACCACTCACTCCTAAGGGACAAGTGGAAAGGTCATTCCTTCACCACCCCGGGCAGTCCAAGGCCCGTGTCCTATCCCCGGACACAGGCAAATGAAGGACACTTCCCCCACCCTGCCCTAGCGGGTAAGGCGTGAGCCCCCGACATGCAGGGGATGGAATGGAACCACGACCTGGTGGCGGAAGATTCGCCAACCTTGGCGGCGATCCGACCAGTGGCCAACCCTATGGTCTCGGTTCACACAGCTCCGGTTAGAGTAGATGGGAAGCCCTCCTCAGACCGACATCACTAAAGATCGAGAGAGAGGGGCACATTGCCACAAGGGAGTGCCACCACCGAAGATCGACCCCCACCAGCTGTACTCTCCATGGTGCTCTATGCAAGCCAAAGAATGAGTTGACGGCTGGTTGATGTCCCGGTCTGACCTACGCTAGCACTGACTGCTAGGAACCATCACATAATCTCATTTTCTTTTGAATAATTTGGATTATTTTTTCAGAAAAAGGATCATACCTATTATAAAGATTAATCGGATGTACAAAACACCTCAAACATAATAAAAATTACATCGAGGTCTGTGGACCACCGAATGACCATTGTCACCGCCAGAACGAGCCGCCGAGGTACGTGCCCCTAAGGACCAACGCCCTATCATCGCAGTCATCACTATTGAATCCTTGAATAGATCTGGAGAACCTGACACCAAATATCGCCGTTGCGTACGCACGATAAGAAACTCTAACCTCGTCACCCCGAGGAGCTGACAGAAATCTATGCAGGAGCTCTGTCTAATACGTCCGAACAGACGAACATGAGGAGGACCGGAGCCCGAAGACTGACTCGAAGAAGAAGCGCCACCATTTGTCCAAACTTCGCCCCTGCGAGGACTAGCTAAAACTCTACCTATCTACTAGCCAGATTCGAGGCACCAAAAACCCCCTCCCTGCCACCGGCCGCTAGAGCGGTGAACGGAGGGGAGACGAATCCACGGACTCGCCGGTGGAGATCGAGGGTAGAAAGGCTTTCCCTAGGCGTCTTGCGAGAGGGGAAAGAAAAGGTAATTCTAATAGTTTGGATTGCTTTACACATGTTGCTTGAACATACAACATTTCCATACATGTCCCTTTATTGTAAAAACATGAACAATTGAGCCAAGCTTGCCGCTGAATGATGGTTGCTAGCCATCACTTTAGTTAGAAGATTGTCGTAAATAATAATTGAAAAAACACAAGGTAAATGAACCGTAGATTTTTCTTTGCTTTTTATATAGTGCTAAAATGAGCCGGAGATGTGTGCATCTATCTCTAAGAAGAAAGACAAGAATTGATCGCTTGCTTGATATTACGGGCTTAAGAGGACGGGGTGTAGACCCGTTGACTAGGCAGGTGGGTAGCTGCCAACCCACCCGAGTTCGAGCCCTGACTCGGATGCGCGGTGCTCACGGAGTTTCTCCTTAAAAAAATCAATGATGGTTAGCCCTTGGGTTTGTCTTATTTTTCTATATTACGGGCTTAATGGGCTCTAGTTTTTAGTTTGGGCTGGACTTGGATGGGCCCTGATTGTCTAGCCATGGCCAGGAAGGGGGAGGCATCAGATTTTCTTCACTCCATCGACCAGTCTCGAATCTCTTGATCCCCTTTCCACCCAAATCCTGAACCCACGGAATGGAAGGAGACACGCCGCCGGCATGTGTATCCAAGGTGCTCAACTACGACAACCTCTTGACGGAGATCATCGTCCGCGTCGGCTTCCCCACCAGCCTCGTCCGTGCCTCCTGCGTCTGCAGGCGCTGGCTCAGCCACTCCTCCGACCGCGCATGTCTCCGCCGTTTCCGCGAGCTCCACCTGCCCAGACTCCTCGGCTTCTACCTCAAACGAAGCTATCTGTACGCCGCCGCACGTTTCTTCCCGATGCTGCCACAACCCTCGGAGCTCGGTGCCGTCATCCGCTGCGCAAACTTCAGCCAGAGGCCATTCTTCTCTGGAAAAGAAGGGAATACCATGGTGGGCTGCTCGAACGGCAGCGTCCTCACCCGCCGCCTAAACTTCAGTGGCCTGGACACGTACGAGCTTGTATTCGCGGTGTACAACCCGTTGTGCAATGAGAGAGGTATGGCCATCCTCCCAGGATTACATCTCAGAATCCCAGATGCCAGCTGTTTGTGCAATTGGGCACAACTCTTCTCCAAAGAAGGGCATGGGTCGTCCTACTTTTCTGTCATCGTGGATAATACCATAGAACCTAGGTGAATGTGTATATGTTGCAAAATGGTGATGATGCCTGGCACAGACATCTCACCTTCGCGTCGGACCTCCTCCGGTATCCACGATCTAGGCCCAAAGCCGTGCTCGTTGACAACAAAATCTATGTCGCGGCCAGCGATGCAATTGTTGTGCTGGATTTGACGTCCTCAATCTTATCGACAATTCAGCTCACACACGGGGTGAGTTTTGACCTACGAGGCGCCACCATGTTGTCGCGGGTTGACGATGGTTCTGGTGTATATCTCATCCATATCAAGTTGCTTCAACTTCACATCTAGTTCCACAATGGGGTCAATTGGCTGCTGGTGGACACCATTTGCTTGAGTGAAATCTGTGTTGATTTGCTTGAGGATGAGCCTACTCCTGATATCCAGATAACCCATGTGGGGGACTATAATGAGTTTGTATTCTTGAAGATGGGTCGATGTGCTCTCTACTTGGATGTCAAGCGCATGATGCTGCGTAAAGTGTAGGAGATGACAACAGAAGAGCATTACTTGGGTGATATCTATCCTTTTATGATGAGATGGCCTCCCATTTTCCCTACTCTCAGTCCTGCAAGATTTGCCTTTTTCCCTTTTGGTGATCTGTAGTGTACTTGTAGAGTTTACCTAGTTTTGCAATGTGCATTGTGCATCTCACTCTTTAGTATAGTGTGGAGTGGTGTTACATATGTGGTTAATTCTTTAGATCAAACAATACTATTCAAGCCACATTATAGTATTCTTGTCGTGAGGTAATTTGAAAGCACTTATGTATTGTTTCCTTAGGCCTTTTTAGCAGTACTAGTTAAGCGAGATTAGTGAATGCTTGACGTAAGATGGTTTGAAATCACCTCTGTATTGATTTACTGGGACATCTAACAATACTAGAGGTGGCATTAGTGGCCTTGGCCGCGTGAAGGTTGCCGCGGCCACGCCCGAGAAGGAGGGTGGTGACCAGAAGGAAGGCGCGGTGCCAATGGACTCTGATAATGGTGCGGCGGAGGACGGCTAGAAGCGGAGCCCAGGTGAGGTCTCTGGGCCTGAGTCCGGGCAGTGCGAGGCCGAAGATGATGGGAAAAATAACACCAAAAGTGCGCAGAGTAGAGATGGTCGATAGGGGTTGCAAACAGCGATGAGATTTCCCCCAAGGGGATGACGTTGTATCATGTTTCCAACCTTTTCATACCGATTTGCCGTTTTTTGGTAGTGACACTTATGTCTTCCTTAATTATACTACTGGGCACCATGTTTTAGCCTGACATGTACATCATATATGTAGCAATTATTTGCTCCGTCCGAAAATACTTGTTAAAAAAATAAATGTATCTAGACGTATTTTAGTTTCAGATACATCTATTTTTACGCATTTCTGCGATAAGTATTTCCGGACCGAGGGAGTAAGTAGCAAAGCTTCATCTGTAATCTTATGCTCATTTTACAGTTTGTTTCTATAGCCATTGAAAATTCATATCCAGATTTATTCAGGAAATTGCTAGTTGTGGTTATGAAATTTGAACCCTGGAAACGTGCTCACTCCCAGTTCTGGGTGGGAACCCGGTTCGAATCCTCACCTGCAACAAAGTTCAAATGCAGCCCTGTTTGATGAGAAGCCCATCTGACAGTGTTTTTTCAGAAATGATTTTCTTGGAAGGCATTTTCTACGGCCATTGAAATCTCTTACCCGGAGTGGTTGCCAATGCCGGCACTACATTTATATTCAGGAAGTTTGGCGAGATCCGTTTTCGAAATTCGAATCGTACTAAGTATTTTCACGCGCGATCCTGCTTCCTGCGAGCCCCCGGCTGTTCCGTTCTAACGCTCGTCCGCAACCACCCCGCTGGTGTAGATAAATGGCGCCCTTAATAAAGCCGTCCTGTAACGGATGATGGTTGGTTTTTGGCGCTAGGTTAGTTGGATTTTCTACTCTTTCTACTCCTCCGAAGTGCTTTGCAATTAATTACATTCACTGCCCCCGGTCAACCGCCCCGCGGGCACCAGGTCTCATCCGGGCCGCCCGTTGTACCCGTGGACGGCTGGGATGAAGGATGGGACCTGCCCCTGCCCTTGGGGCCGAAGGAAGCTTGGCTTGGACGACACAACAATTCAGGGGCTAGCTATATATGCAGAGCTCAGCTCAGCTCAGCTCACGAGTAGTACTAGTGTGAAAGGTTCCGTCACTCGCTCCACTGTCGACAGCTGCTTCTTCTTCTCTTGTGCTTTCGCCTTCCGGGGAGGGGAGGGGAACAATGGCGCTCTCTCCCTCCTCCTCCGCCATGGCTCTTCCTCGCGTGCGCTTCTGCTGACTTGTAAGTCCATCTCTCTCTCTCTCTCTCTCTCTCTCTCTCTCTCTGCCCGTTTCTTTTCGCTTCTAGAGAGAATGATTCAGTGTCTCTCCCCTCTTTGTAGCAGCCGGGAGGGTTAGTAACTTTAATTTGAAAGAAATGCCTTGAACCATCTCATACTCCATTAGATTCCGACACAAGCTCTGTCGGAGTTTCTCTATGTTCCAACCATGACCATGCACGGCCCATGAACCGAGATGAACAATTGCTTACTGGAAGCTTGTTTCATAAAGAGTTCCCCACCTTGCTTGTCCTGCACAGCAACACTGGTCAGTAGTAATTCCATACCGTACTGCTCCTTGAGGTATATGTACATACATCCCCCATACCCACCCACCCACCCAAAGTAGTTACATTGGTCAGTAAAAAAGGTCCAGATTTTAAGACCTGGCCCTGTGTTTGTGTTTGGAAAACAAACAAGGTGTTTATATATAGCACTAGAGGCCAGTGATGAGCTCCACTGCCTAGCAGCAGGAGAGCTCGTACGGTGTCGCCGGCCGTCTCTTTTTTGTGCAAAGCAAAAGAGACAAGGTTCTTCTCAA
>NC_041385.1:766091685-766098448 GCF_002162155.2 Triticum dicoccoides
GCTCACAGCCCCTGGAGTACTCCCACAAAATCTTGTGCTTATTTGTTTATCACTGCCTGCAGTGATTCCAAATTACGCAACAGTAGTAGTGCACTGTTGGGTTGGGCATGATCCAGAAGAGAGATGTCCAGCTGAATACGTACGTACGTACAGTAGCTGCTCTTGTTTACTTTAGACTTTAGACAGTAAGTGATCAAGGCGGGCGGGCGGGCGGGCGGGTTAAGAGTTTGAAATGCCTTGCTTGTCTTTGATACGCAGCCGCAGCAGCAAAGCTTTTTACAGCGAGTGTCATGTTTTTTAACCTACCACCTGGGATATACTGGTACGAGTATTTTTTTTCTTTACCTCGGCCTCGCTCACTGAATCCAACATGGGACGCGATGGGACGGGACGGGCCTCGATCACTGTGAAATCACCCCTACCTCTATCTACCCTGCTCCGCTCACACCTACCTGCGCCGCACCGAGGAGTAGCAGGTAGGGCGGGCGCGTGGAGGGAGATTCGGGAGTGACGGGGACATGGTTGGTCCGTACCCACGCCACGCACTCCGTCAGGTCACATCGTTGCCGGCCGGCCGGCGTAGGACCCCCGCGAGCGCGCACAGGCACAGCATCGTGTCGTGTCCGCCGCGCGTCCCCCAGGAGTGGAGTGGAGTACGCCCACAAGTCCACCGCGCTGCGTCACGTCGCGTCGCGCTCGCCTCAGCCCGGTTGTGTTGCCCACCACTCCACGCCTTCTCTCCATGCTCATGCTGCTCCCGTTTTATACTAGCGCACTGTACTGTACTGTATGTACTCCGCTTGCTTGCTTGCTCATTTCGTCACGCCATGGCTTACGCTTGTGGACTGTTGTGTTTGTGTGTTTCTGCTGACTGACAGGGACGGGACTGACGCTGGTGTTCACGAGCGAGAGGGCAGGCGCAACACCCCAGCCCAGCTTATTCGGCGTGCCAGGCGAAGCGACGAGGCAGTCAGTCAGCGGCAGCTAGTCTATATCTACTCAAAGGGGCAGCAGGCCGGGCTCGACATCCTCCCCTCTGAGAGAGAGAGAGAGAGAGAGATCACAGGACGCACAACCGGGCAAGGGCAACGAGCCGAATCGAGCCAGCAGGAGGCAGGCTTGGCTTGGCCTGGCATGGAGAAGATGATGCTGCAGCAGGAGCAGGAGGCGCGGCCGCCCGCGTCCACGTGCCCGCCGTGGCTCCAGGCGGCCATCGCAGGTGATGTGATGATCCATCTCATCTCCTCTCCCCTCCTCTCCTCAACACGTAGTACGCGTGCCATGCCAGCCATTGTTTTCTCTTTCTTCTTCACGAGCGCAGGCGTAGGCTGATCGATGTGCACTGGAAGCACACCTGTGGGCGTGGGCGGCTTCATTTCATTTCGTGGCAGCAGAGTAGAGTAATGCGTTTGTACCGGCGGCATGCCCGGCGGTAGCACATGCTTGCTGATGGATAGATGCGATGGTAGGAAGAAGAGGAGATGGCGCTAGGTACCACTCCAGTAGTACATTCTCATCTTTCTCTCAGAGATGGTACTGTACACTACACTACACTCGTTCCTGCCTGTGCGTCCTCGCCGGCCGATCAAGCCAGCTCCTACCCGATCCTATGACGCACAGTGGTACTACTACCACAGTACAGTACTGTTGGGAGAGAGAGCTCACGGGTGCCCTGTGATTCGCATAAATGCCGCCGAGGATTCTCTCCTCACCTAGGAGTAGCTGCTAGTACACTATCACTGTGGCCGCGAGTGATGCCGGTCCTCGTCCACTGGGTACAAGAGATGAGGTTCATGGGCTCATGGCCCTCGGCACAGGCACAGCCACGAGCCACCACACGCGACTGTGAGCTGCATTTTAGCTGTTCCAGTATGTACGCGTGCGCCCATTGTCAAAAGCAGATGGCGCTTCTCCGGATTTCGAAATTTCAACTCCACGTACGCCCACCTCCACAACCATTGCATGCATACATTCGCTACAAAAGAATATTGCCACGTCTGGACGTGCCCAAGTTGGCAAAGAAAGCCATCATTCCGGGTCAACCCTTTCACCGGCAGGCCGGCCGCTCTCAGTGAAAAAAATCCAAGACACGCCCAGCGAGCCGTCATGTCACGGGCCGGCACTGTCACTTCACACTTTTCTTTCGTTTTACCCTCGCATATGTCTGCACTCTGCAGTGCCAGACTGCGAGCAACGTGGTAGGGTAACAATCTATCCCGGTGAATTACCCAGCTCAATTATATGGTCTTACTATAGTTGTTAAGATCAACGAAACCAGATTAATTAATCTCAAACAACTTTTAGTCGAAATTGCTCGCTTGAATATACGATTCCTGATCGGGTGTTGGGCGTTGGCTTCTTCTCACACAAGGACGGTGTGATCTGGTACAATCCTACGCACATAGTGTACGCGTAGCGCTGCATGCATGCATTTACGCTAATGAAACTGAACCATTGTGTGTTGACAAGTGTATTATGCCGTTGCAGACATCGAGCAGCGCGTGCGCGCGCTGGCGGCCGGCGCGCCGGACGACGACGCGGCGGCGGCGGCCGCGGACCACTCGTTCGCCGAGCGCGCCGAGAACTACTACCATCGCCGACCGCAGCTGCTCGCGCTCCTCACCGACCTCCACCACCGCTACCTCTACCTCGCCGACCGCTACGCCCAATCCCTCCTCGCCAGCGCCAAGTCCTACTCCCACCACCTCAACCTCAACCTGATCAACTCCGACTGCTCCTCCGACCTCGACGACCGCTCCTCCGACGCCGGCAGCTCCCTCTCCTTCCAGCCCCAACTCGGAATCGCCGATGATCGCTTCCCCGTTCCAATTGCTGCTCCGGCGGTGGACGGCGAGCTGGTGGTGGCGGAGCTGGTGATGGCGTGGGTGGACCGGGACGTGCTGGCGGACGAGGCGGACCGCCAGAGGGCCGAGTCGGCGCGCAAGATCGACCTGCAGGGGAGCCTGCTGGAGGTGCTCGAGTCGGAGCGCCTGGTCCTGCTGGGCGAGAACGCGCGCCTGGCCTTCCGCGCCTCGGCTGCCGAGGAGGAGGCCGCGGCGGCGGCTGCCGAGCTCGGCTACACGCGGCGCCGCGCGGCGGACATGGCCCGGCTGGCCGTGAAGCTGCGGGACGACCACCGGGCGTGCATCCTCGGGCGGAAGGTGGAGGCGCTGCAGGCGCAGGTGTATGGGCTGGAGCTCCGCAACCGGGAGTGCTTCGAGGCCATGGCCGCCTGGGAGGCCGAGAGGAAGGCCGGCGTCGCCGAGATCGAACGCCTCCGTGCCGAGAACCGCCGCCTCGCCGCCGAGGCCGCCGCGGCCGCGCAGGCGTCGGCGAGGAGGAAGCGTGGGGGCGGCAAGGGTGGCGGGACCGGTTGGTGGTGGCTGGCGAGGGTGCGGCTGGCGGCCGAGTGGACGCCGTGCGCGCCGTCGTCGGTGACGGTGAGGAAGGTCGGCGAGCAGATGAAGGGCGGCAAGTACAACGGCGGCTGCTTCTGCCTGTAGGCACGCGGCGGCGGCGTCGTGGCACCGGCGACGCAGTGGTGCTTCTTTTTGGTTTGTCCCCTTGGAGTATGGCGGTATTACTCAGGGGAAGATCGACGAAGACGTGGTTAGTCTTGGGTTATTATGAGGCAACGCAGGGTGTAAGATGATAATTAAGTAGCTGTTCTTGGACTGGTTTACCCCATCACTGTCACCGGCACTAATGGAGCTGTGATGCTTCTGTCGGTGTCGGTGGAGGTGGAGATGGGCAAAGTACGAGTATTATGAGAGACATGTACGTAGTAAGTAGTAGTATTTGTTTTTTTAAGAATTTAGTAAGGAGTAGTATTAAGCAGTAATGTCCAATGAGACGCAAAGTTGTTACTCTAACCTGCTACTATCTCGCAAAGTTGTTACTTTAACCTGCTATCTCGCAGAAGAGTTGGTGTCTGTTTACCTCCCAACGTTTCAATCGGTTTTGAGTAGCGACGCTTACAAACTGTTCGAATTCCTGCTATCCACAGCACTAAATTGCTAGGTAAACTAAGCCAAACGAATTATGAAATAGCATGCAAAATTGAAAACACGCACGGAGTTGCCTGATCGAGCTCCATTTCATAGAGATGTAAACCTTGCATAAAAGCAGGTTAACATATCTTGGCGACACAAACCATTGGTCTCAACAGGTACTCCCTCCGCCCGTGAATAAATGTACATCTAGCTCTTCTCAAATAGGTACTCCCTTCGCCCGTAACTAAATGTATATCTAGCTCTTGTCTTAAGTCAAAACTTTGACCAACTTTATAGGAAAAACTAGTAGCATTTATGGCACTAGATTTGCATCACTAGATTCGTTTCGAAATGTACTTTTATTATATACCAATTTGATGTCACTACTCTTTTCTATAAAGTTTGTCAAAATTATAAAACTTTGATTTTGTAAAAAAGGTAGATGTACACTTATTCACAGGGAACGAGTAGTATTAAAGCCAACATTTTAGCACTAAAAGCATTTCTAGTGTTTCCATACACTTAACTCCTCAAATCACCTTCTATAATTAATATTTTTGGGACCGTCTATTTAACAGGTGCCTAAAAAATGTTTTCAAGAGTCACTTTCTTTCCCGACCATCAAATCAATATCCAACGGCTTCAATCATGCTGCGGACTGTTCAACTTCTTCCTCCCGATGACAGTTTCTCTTCCCCCGACAGCCTATCTTGCCACATCCGCCTGCCTCCATCCCCCGTGGCCGGCAGGCGCTACTGTACACCGCCTCGCCGCCCCGCTCTCCCCCTCAACCCCCTCTACCATCATTGCTGCCCCACCGCATCGGCAATCCTTCTAAGCCCCACACCACCGGTGAGAACTCCGGCGATTCCCTTCACCCCATCCCTAAGATAGATAATGGGGTTGTGACCCCCCCCCCCCCTAAAATAGATAGTGGGGCTATGGCTTTCTTCGGCGAGCTCAGAATGAACTAGAGAAAGTGACCGGCGTGAGGAAAATTTCCGGGCACCTGAGATATAGCAAAATCGAAACTTTTTAAATTTTGTGAAGTTAAACATTCTTGCACCTAGCCCTTCTCCTAATCTTGTCACTATATGTTCTACCTATCTCATCCATCTTTCTGCATAGGCATTTCCACACCATTTCAAGTTTTCAACAATATTCTCATTGGCACCACTACCACTAGTGTGTAACCACCAAAGAACCTCAATCTTGCCAAGATCTCTCCAGGAACAATTTACCAATCTTGTCTCATCCTTTCATTCATACTCGGTTATCGGCACTACACTGGGCGGTGAGTTGTTCACTTACTCAACACAATCGGACCATCGATTGCACTGATCTTGGATGCTACTTCAGCGATGAGCAGAGATACCCATGCGTGTGATTGGATGGAATCAAAACATTGTGTGAATAGCATTGCTCAATCCTCCTCCAAAATATTTCCTTTGTTTGATTGGCTCCTCCAACCCTGGCGTCAAGAGAGATATGTTCATTCAAGCATTCCACAAAGTTATGTCCTCCTCAACCTTGTAGTTCACCGACCTTGTTAGCTCTCTCTTCATGGCATGTGTGTGGTTACCCTCTATTTCAACACTATGTCTCTCTCCTTGGCTTTCATCTGTCACAGAAATGACAACGTCGTTGAGGTCAATGTCGTTCCTTTCATCCAGCACAATGAATTTTTCCAGGTCACCCAACTCGTTTTGCATAGTAGATGTCAAAAACCATCACCAAATTTCAATATCACATGATCCAAGATTTTGAGAAAAAATAATAATACAGAAACACTTACCTATCTTGCATTGTGTCCAACACCTCGCGAGCATATCATTCTCATCACATGAACTACCATAAATGGTTTTGCAAAATTAAACAATCCAACATTCTCGATTACAACACACAGTTTTTGCACCAATAAACAACCAGACACTTCTAATGGGAGGGATGACTGCAAAAACCAGAAGTGCTACTCAAACTATACACTAAACAACATCAACAAGAAGCTCTTCTCAAATTACATGACAAAAGTAAACTAGGGATACAAATGCACTACGACAAGTAGTGCCGATCGCACAACCATGGAACTGAACCTGATATACAATCCATAAGACATCCAGTACAACATCGTCGTGGATCCTAGGTTGTCGTGACCTCCCTTCCTCGCGCAGACGACTCCCCCAGGAAAGACAATCCACCTAGTCTCAGTGTCCATACCTACAAGAGCCCTGATCACCTCAAACTGCTTCAGAATGACTTTTTATGGTATGCAATATATACTTTTGAAAAATACTTATACTCTGATATTCAGTTGTTGGGGCCAATGTATCTGACCTAAAACCACAACATTGTCGAACAATGATGTTTTCATGATGGTGTGGTTATGTGATGTGATTGCAGCTAGGACACACTCTGATGAATGTGAATGATAACACAAAGGAAATAATTCCTCCATACCTGCAACTGCGAGTGTAACACTACAACATGCACTGACGCAAGTCTGGATGACTTTTTTCTTAACAGGTGAAGCGGTGGATGTCCTGAGCACCAAATGCTTTGAGAAGATTTTCCATGCGGCGATGAAGACAAACCAAAGCACAATACCCACATCATTCATCTCTAGGACAATCCCCGTGGTGAGCGCCAACTCCATCGCAACGACCGTGAGGAGAAGCCCAACGATCCTGCTTAGCACGAGCACTATATGTAGGTACACATCACCAATGGTGAATGCTAGGGTGGCTACAGAATTATAGCGTGATGTCATGAAG
>NC_041385.1:766098869-766110091 GCF_002162155.2 Triticum dicoccoides
TTTTCTACAAGTCATATTGCACTAATGTATATATGTAAGTAGATGTAAAAGCATTTAGTGACGACTTTGATTTTTTTAGAACAATACCATTTGGTGCCGACTTGGATTTTTTTGAAACATTACCATTTTCCTATATTATTTTAAAATTCTTTTCTGTTGAAAGTATTTTCCTTTATATTTTTGTGTTTCTTACTGACGGGCTTTATTTGTTGTTGGGATGTGCTTTGTTGCATCATTCTATAGGACGACAAGAGACTTATCAATATCCCCTAAAAACCCAAGACATTGTTTTTAAAATAAGACATATCGAGAGAACGAAAATGAAGGTCCCTGCACATTGTAAATAAAAAAAGAAAAATTCTTAACATTTCAATTCAATTGAACTTTTGACATTTCAATGGTACATTACAGTATGTATGCATTGAACGCCCTCGGAAAAGGTTAAATTCTGAAAAAGGTCAATTTAAACTACTCTAAACAAATTCTCGGTTTCGAAAGTACTAATGATATTTTGCACTGGTTTCCATTGTTCTAAAATACATGACGTAAATTGTCGATCAAAGGATCGTCACAAAAGATGTACCATGTATTTCGAAATAGATGGAGCATGTTAACATCGCTAGCTGGCCTTAATTGACTATCAATTGACTACTGAAAAGGCAATGTTGCCCCAGTTGCACATTTATACGGTTACCTTTGCACACATATTATTTGTGCAACTGTAAATTTAGAGTCAATTACACTGGTGGTGCTACAACTTGGCGTAAACGGTCACTTTGGTGCTAGAAGTTGTGGTGTACATTGAAGTGGTGCAAAAACTTGGCATTAACGTGCAAATACGGTGCTTATCTCATTTATGTACGGAGTAGGTGCTGACTAGGCGTGTGGGGCCCGCTGTCAGCCATTGCACCAGGGAGAAGGGGTGTGTGGCTTGATTTTTTGGAAAACACCCTCGAAATATTTATTTTCACAAAAAGCCCCTGTTGACGTGGGAGTGGCATTTTTTCACCTCTATGAGGAGTGGGTCCCATCTGTCAGACCAGAGTGAAAATTAAATCAAAAGGGAGGCCGCCTGGAGTCGAAGCCATGTCCGACTACAAACCCCCAACACGGCTAACCAATACGCCAACAAGATCTTATGTTTAATTTGGATAAGAAACCTATATGTACTAACCTGGCAGCATGGTGAGCTTTTACGGGCTGCACATAGTACATATAGCTTTAACATTTATTTGTAAAACATAACTAATAAAAAATATGTTCACATATTTGTGTGATACAAATATTATACATGAAAATGATTATTAGTAAATGATAACATTTAAATATACATCCTTGCATGATATAAAAAATATTTAGTTAATATGGACATTTAATAAAATTAAAATATTTAATTAATACTTAAATATTATATAGTCACGGCTTAGATTTAAATTATAGAAAATGAATATTCATATGAGCAGTTTAAAATATAAATTATGATTATTTTTTGTTATAAAAACATTGAACTATACAAACGTGCATATAATTATTGAAATGTTGTATACCTAAAATAATTTTATGAATTGTAATTTAACTTTGTAAATTGTAAATTATGAAAACACTGGTATAATTCATAAATATTTTTTAAATAATATGTGAAATTTTTATAAACACTAATATTCATTCATTACTTTTATTACTGTGATTATAATTTAGATTTTTTTAAAACACTTATAATTTTGATTCTTTCTACAGAAAAATAAGAAAGACTAACAGGTGCAGAAGAAAGCGCAAGATCTGCAGCCCATTTAACCTCCACATGCGCTGCCATTACAATAGATAAAGATTTTACTCGTTCCGGACGAAGGAAATGGGTGCAGTGGTTTGCCACCTCGTTTGCGTGGGCGTTGTTGTGGGTGACATGCGGGACACACATCTCACAGAGGTGACAAAATCTTCCCACGTCAACATGGATTTTAAAAAATATATATTTCAAGGGCGTTTTTGAAAAAATCAGGCCACATGGCCCTTCTCTCTGGTCGAGCGGCTGACCCCGGGCCCCATGCGCCTAGTCAGCACATACTACGTACATAAACGAGATAAGCACCGTATTTGCATGTTAATGTCAAGTTTTTGCACCACTTCAATGTACACCACAACTTCTAGCACCAAAGTGACCATTTGCGCCAAGTTATAGCACCACCAGTGTAATTGACTCATAAATTTATTCAAACATACAATAAATATTGATATTGGACAACTCTAGACGGATATAGGTGCAGGTAGTGATTTGTGGCCCGAGATCGACACCGACGACGATGATGGAGAGGACTGGTTTGTGGATTCACAACAGGATGAAACATGCATGCATCATTTGAGCGAGCATTGTGAGGTGAGGGACACGATGAGCCTGATGGAATGGCCGCCGCCGGTATACATGGCGCAGGTGTTCTCATCCGTAATCGGACAGTGGGAGGAGAAGGCATTTGCCCGAAAAGGAGACGCCACGGGGACCGTGGCGGACATGTGGCCGGATTACTCATCAATGAATTTGGGTTGGTCACCCGCCACGGATTGGTCACCTTGTGTGCAAAGTAATCCGAGGCCTCGCCGAAGATACACAGTTTATTGGCAGCAATTTCTTTACATCCGCTGGGGAATTGCTTTCCCACTTCTTGCACCACTTGTACTTAAGCTTCCCGATCGCCTCGCTTCATCAAATGTCTTTCCAATAGGGCAGTTATAGTTTGATAGTGGCAGAGGCGATGGTGGTCGCTAAAGGGCATCCAGACAGCACTTCATTTTTATTGGATCTACTTTTTCCTTTGGAGGTAGACGTTTTCGTGCAAAATGGGCCTTCACTTCGGAAGCCACGATGTTCTTGTTTTCCTGCCCAGTCATCTCATATGGTAACTAGGCAGGAGCCTTGAGGCTTGGACCAGCTCTGAATTTCTTCCGCTGTTGTACTGCTAGCCATCGGAGTGGCGGCAGCTCTCTTCCGCCTTTGCTGAGGCGGCGGGGTCCGATGACGCGGCGGAGACAACTGAGGTGGAGGAGGATTCTGCTGAGGGGCCTCCTGCGTCGGAGAAGACAAGGGACTAAGATTCGCTGACTTCGAAGTTGAGGGACCATTTCTACACTTTCACAAAAGTTTTTGAGCTTGCTTTCGTATGCTTTCTAGAGAAAAATATTTTTCTCTCAGTTAAATGGACTGGAGATTGTCTATGCATGACAAAGTATTGAGCATTTTGTGAACATAATTAACTAAATTACTTAAGACAACATAATTAACTAAATTACTTAAGACATGCATGGGGCTGAAAGCATGAAACATCATACTAGAGCAAGCATGCAAAGCTGAAAACATTCATTATCCAACCACCTAGATGACCAAAAAACTAGACCATCTATAAACTGTTATACACTTTCAAATAATTACTTTCACAAGTTGACATTTGAGTAACATATTGTTTTTCAGAACCAACATTTCACTTTTCACTGGCTTGTTTCACAAAAATCACATTTATTTCAGTTGCAATTATTTGAAAACACATATTTCACTCTTTTGAAATAAATTCTTGCAAATTTCAGAATAATCAGTTTCACAAGTTGTAATTTTTGTTCCATATTTGGGTTAAATGGGTTTCTAGTGAAATAGGTTGGTTTCAAGTATTTTATTGAAATAAGTTTATTTCACATTTTTTCCATGTGAAATAGATTGTTCCACATACGAAATCTGAAACGTTGAAATTTAAATGTGTTTGAAATATATCCAAGATTGGTCTAGTTCTAAAGCTCTTGGTGCCAGGAATTCAAATATATATTTTTCAAAAACAAACTTATGGTTTAAAAGATACGAATGCTTTTAACTATCTATGATGAAATAGTCCATGGATTTGTTTGCAACGGAGAGAGAAAATATAGATGCATGTGTGTCCTTGCATAAAAGAAAGTAGTACTCCCGGTCCTCTTAGACGGAGAAAAAGTAGTTCTTAGGGTGCTTAGGTGGGATCCACTAGATATAACTTTTCTATGGCAGAAAAGTGAGGATAAAAACATAGCGGCCGCATGCATGTCGACGCAGAGTTGAACGGCCAATTCCTTACCGGCATATACCACAAAACGACTTTGCGGCCGCGCAAGCTGCACTCCTACCTCCCTTTCATGTTGCTCGGTGTACACCAACTGCATGTTGCTCGGTACACACCAACTGCTAGAATGCCCATGTTCACTAGAATGGGAAGGAAGAAGAGGATTGTCATGTGGAACTGGACTGGTCCGAACCATGTCAAGTCAGTAAAAAAATTCTTTTTCCGAGTCAAGGGAAACTAAACCAGCTTAGATGAGAGGCTAAGGTTTGACGATTTTGGAGTTGAGGAACCACCATTTCTACACTTTCGGGAGAGTGCACAAACGATAAATATACCTTTTCTAAAAACAAATGGACTGTATATTGTCTATGTATGCCAAAGTCTTATCATTTTGTGAATAGAATTGTTAGACTGTATAGCTTCTGTAGTTGTATATGTACACATACGTATGATGTAATTTGTACTCCTTCATTATATATATATGAGATAGGCCACCCCTAGAGGGTTGAGGAGGTTCCCCAATTCTATTGTCTTACATGGTATCAAACTAGGTTACCACGCTTCCGCCTAAACCCTAAAACTTCGCTGCCGCGGTTTCCCTGCCGCCTGCGCTTTGCCGCCGCCGTCCCTGAGATCGAGTCGTCGCCGCCGCAGCCATGTCGGGCCCCGCCGCCTCCGGCTCCACCACGGCTAACTTCTTGCCGGCCTCCCTCGCGGCCCTTCTGTCCCGGCCCCTCGACGCAGCCGCGGCCTCAACCTCTCCGATCGGGACGAGGAGCATCGGGTCCTTCTTCTCCTCATCGCCGGGGCATGCGCTCGTGCCGTATCCTGCTGGTGCTATAGCGCGCGCCCCCTCGTCCGCCTCCCTCAGCGACGCGGCTCCCGCCTCTCTCCGCGACGCGGCGCTCGCCCCGTCCAGTGAGGGCCAGCCGCCGATCGCCCCGACCAGTGGGGGCCCGTCCTTCGCGCCGATCGCCCCGACCAGTGGGGGCCCATCCTTCGCGCTGGTGGCGCCTCCGTCGGCCATGATGGCCGGCTTCGCTGCCTCGGGCCCGGCCCCTTCGTCGCCTGTTCTCGCGGCTGCGACGGTGGCTGCAACCGCGGCCTCTGCCTCTACGGTGTATCCGCCTCCGGCAGTCTACTCCGCGGGCTCTTTGCCGCCGCCGCCATTTCACTTCGGGAACCTCATCACCATCAAGTTGTCAGCAGAAAACTACATCTTCTGGCGTGCGTAGGTTCTCCCGCTCCTCGGGAGTCATTATCTCCTGGGCTACGTCGACGGTTCCCTCCCATGTCCCCCCGCGCTGGTGGATAGCGTGCACGGTCCGGTCTACAATCCGGCGCACCGTGTTTGGACAGGGCAGGATCAGACGAACCTCTCCTCCATCCAGGGGTCGCTCACTCCGGCTGTTGCCGGACTTGTTGTCTTTGCCAAGACGTCTCATGAGGCATGGACCATTCTCGAACGCTCGTTTGCGGCGCAGTCGCAGGCTCGTGTCTCCGCGCTTCGTCGCCAGCTTGGTGAGTGTCAAAAGCTGGACTCCACGGCCACTGAGTTCTACAACAAGGTCAAGGGCCTTGCCGACACGTTGGCCTCCATCGGACAGCCCCTCACCGACTCCGAGTTTAACTCGTTCATTGTCAATGGTCTCGATGAGGAGTACAACGCCTTGGTCGAGATCATGAACGAGCGGGGCAACTCGAACCCCATGATGGCGCATGAGGTCTTCTCCTGCCTCCTTCTCACGGAACAGCGGGTCGAGTCGCGCCGCTCCAGGGGCAGTGGGGGCTCCCTCTCGGCCAACGCCGCCACCAAGGGTGGCCGCCCTTCTTCATCATCCAGGACTCCTTCGGGGCTGCCATCGCCGCCTGCCTCGCCCCCTGCTACCGCGACATTACCGGGGGCTGGCGGTAAGCGCGTGTGCCAGCTCTGTGGCATTGAGGGGCACTGGTCCTCTAAGTGCCACAAACGCTTTCAGAACAACTTTTTGGGTCTTGGAAATGATGGCAAGGACACGCGCAATTTTGCGCGTCAGGTGGCCATGGCAGATCGCCCAGTGTCCACCAAGCAGCAAGGGCACACTCAGTCCTACTCTGTTGATCCCCACTGGTACATGGACTCTGGGGCCACGGAGCATCTGACGAGTGAGATGGGCAAGCTCCATACTCGCGAACCCTACCACGGCTCCGACAAAATCCACACCGCCAATGGAGCAGGTATGCATATATCTCATATTGGTCAAGCATCTCTTCTCACTAGGCATGCAAATAGGAGTCTTCAACTTCGTAATGTGCTTAGAGTTCCCTCTGTGACACGTAATCTTCTTTCTGTTCCTAAACTTACACGTGATAATAATGTGCTTTGTGAATTTCATCCTTTTGATCTTTTTATTAAGGATCGGGGCACGAGGGACATTCTTCTTAGCGGGCGGTTGTGCCAGGGACTCTATCGTCTGGAGCATCATGCAGTCGCTCGCGTGTTCAGTGGAGTTCGGGTATCTCCGTCACAGTGGCATGCTCGTCTTGGTCACCCGGCCACACCTATCGTTCGTCATGTTTTGCGTCGTCATGAGCTTCCTAGTGTGTCTAGTAATAAAGATGTAGCAGTGTGTGATGCTTGTCAGCAGGGGAAGAGTCATCAACTTCCTTTTTGGGAGTCTAGTCGTGAGGTGAAACATCCTTTAGAACTTGTGTTTTCAGATGTATGGGGCCCTGCTCAGACTTTTGTCAGTGGTCACAATTATTATATCAGTTTCGTTCATGCTTATAGTCGCTTTACCTGGCTTTATCTTATTAAACGCAAATCTGATGTGTTTGACATTGTTGTTCAGTTTCAAAAACATGTTGAACGTCTTCTCAAGCACAAAATTGTTCATGTTCAGTCCGACTGGGGGGGGGGGCGAATATCGCAACCTCAACTCCTTCTTTCAGTCGCTTGGGATAGCTCACCATTTAGCATGTCCACATACACATCAACAGAATGGTTCTGTCGAACGTAAGCATCGTCACATCGTTGAAACTGGTCTTACTCTTTTGGCCCATGCATCGGTTCCATTTCGGTTCTGGAGTGATGCTCTCACCACTGCATGTTTTCTTATAAACCGTACTCCCACTCGTGTTTTGAATATGAAGACTCCCATTGAGGTTCTCCTTAATGAACAATCTAATTATACCTTTTTAAGGTCTTTGGGTGCGCTTGCTGGCCACATCTTCGCCCGTATAACAAGCGCAAGCTTGAGTTTCATTCCAAGAAGTATGTCTTTCTTGGCTATAGCTCTCTTCATAAAGGATACAAATGTCTTCATGTTCCCACCAATCGTGTCTATATATCTCGGGATGTCGTGTTTGATGAGCATGTTTTTCCCTTTGTCAAGCTTCCTGTGTCCACTGCTGAACCACCATCTTTGCATTCATCCTCTGTTGCAGCTGACCAATTTGATGATGTTGCATACTCTCCTATATTGTTGCCTAACCATGGTGCAGACACTGGACGTGGGGCTCGTTTGGAAATTTTAGAGGCGCCGTCGCCTCCTTCCTCGGCATCACCAGCGGCTCACGACGATCATGTTGAGACTTTGCATGGCCTCGGCTCCCGTGTCCATGCATGTTCGGCCGATGCCCCAGCGACGCATGCTTCATCGCCCATGGCCTCTGGGCCGGTCTCGCCGCTTCGGCCCGCCACGACTGCCTCGCCAGCAGAGTCTGGGCCGGCCTCGCCTGGGCTGGCCTCACCATGCAGCCCGGCGTTGTCTGGCTCCGGCTCGTTGATTCGTTCGGTCCCGCTGGCCTCGGCGCCCCTGGCTCCTGAGTCGGCCTCGCCGCTTCGCTCGGCCCCGTCGGCCCCGGTGCCTGCGGCTTCTGAGCCGGCTTCATCGCTTCGTTCGGCCATGCCAGCCTCGTCGCCTCCTCGGCCGGCCTCGCCGTTTTTTCCTGGGCCGTCCTCGCCTGGGCCGAGCTCACCTGCCTCCGATGTGCTCTCACCGGTGCTCTCTGAGGACTCCCCTTCGCTGGCCGAGTCGTCATCGCCATCGCCGCCTTCATCGCCTGAGTTCTCTCCGGCTCCTATGCCTACTGTGGTCCCTCAACGACCACACACACGGAGTCGCAGTGGTGTTTTCCAGCCCAAACAACGCCATAATGGTACTATTGCTTGGTTGGCTGCCTGTCTGGCTGCTGCTCGCGTGGATCCTTTCTCTGAGCCTCATACGTATCAGGCTGCTCTGAGTATACCTCATTGGCGAGAGGCTATGGAGCAGGAGTATCATGCTCTTCTCTGTAACAAGACATGGACTCTTGTTCCGCCACCACCCCGTGTGAACGTCATTGATTCCAAATGGGTTTTCAAAGTGAAGAAGCATTCAGATGGTTCTATTGAGCGCTACAAGGCGTGGCTGGTTGCTAGAGGTTTTCGGCAGCGTTATGGTCTTGATTATGAAGACACCTTCAGTCCAGTGGTTAAACCGACTACTATCAGGCTTCTTCTCTCCCTTGCAGTTACTCGGGGTTGGTTTCTTCGTCAGCTTGATGTGCAGAATGCTTTTCTTCATGGTGTTCTGGAAGAGGAGGTATATATGCGGCAGCCTCCAGGGTTCTCTGATCCTGATCATCCTGATTATCTGTGTCGGCTCACTAAAGCACTCTATGGTCTGAAGCAAGCTCCTCATGCTTGGCATGCTCGTCTTGCGACGGCCCTTCGTGCTCATGGTTTTGCATCATCAGCTGCTGACTCCTCGTTATTTCTTCTCCAACGGCCTGCAGTTACCATGTATCTGCTTGTTTATGTGGATGATATTATCCTCGTCAGTTCCTCTCAGTCGGCTGCTGCTGCTCTTGTTCGGTCTCTTGGTGCTGATTTTGCGATCAGAGATCTTGGGCAGCTTCACTATTTCCTTGGTGTCGAGGTTGCTTCTGTTTCCAGTGGTCTTGTTATGACGCAAAAGTACTCTTTGGATTTGTTGCAGCGGGCTGGGATGCTTAAGTGCAAACCGACTACTACTCCTATGTCTGCTACTAACAGGATTACTGCTGCCGATGGTGACCTCCTGCCTTCTGCTGATGCGACACAGTACAGGAGTATTGTTGGTGGGTTGCAGTACCTGACGATCACACGTCCTGATATATCTTTTGCTGTCAACAGAGTATGTCAGTATCTTCAGGCACCTCGTGACACTCATTGGTCAGCGGTGAAGCGCATCTTGCGCTACATTCGTTTCAAGTTGTCCTATGGTTTGCACATTCGACCGAACCCCTCTGGGGTCATCTCGGCGTATTCTGATGCGGATTGGGCTGGCAGTCCGGATGACAGGCGATCCACGGGGGGCTATGCTGTGTTCTTTAGTTCTACCTTGATCGCCTGGAGTGCTCGGAAACAGGCTACTGTTTCGCGTAGCAGTACTGAAGCTGAGTATAAGGCTGTGGCTAATGCAACTGCAGAAATTATCTGGATACAGTCTTTGCTTCAGGAGTTGGGAATATCTCAATCACAGCCTCCTATTCTTTGGTGTGATAACATCGGTGCTACATACCTATCTGCTAATCCGGTATTCCATGCCCGAACGAAACACATTGAAGTGGACTATCATTTTGTACGGGAACGGGTATCTCAGAAGCAACTACAGATCAAGTTCATCTCTTTCAAGGATCAACTTGCAGACATCTTCACCAAGCCATTACCTCTTCCACAGTTTAAGACTTGTAGGCGCAATCTTACCCTTCTAGATTCTTTAGGAAGTGGCTAAGATTGAGGGAGGGTGTGTTAGACTGTATAGCTTCTGTAGTTGTATACGTACACATACGTATGATGTAACTTGTACCCCTTCATTATATATATATGAGATAGGCCATCCCTAGAGGGTTGAGCCGGTTTCCCTAATTCTACTGTCTTACAAGAATTGACTTAATTACTTGAGTCATTGGGCAGAAAGCCCGAAATAGCTTACCAAAGCAAGCAAACTAAGCTGAATTGATGAAAGCATACATTATCCCACCGGCTAGATGACCAACAAACTTGACGAACATATGATAAAAGAAAAACTAGACCAACATGAAAGAAACATCGACTCTGCAGCAGCAAGCATGCATGGATGTTCATTCTAGGTTGACCGGGGTGGCGTGAGCCTTGAGCACTTGCTCGAAGTCGGCATTCCGCAGCAGTCCGACCACAACGAGCGCCTCCTCCAAGCTGCGGATGTTGGCCTGAGTCTCCAGCATCTTGGTGAAGGGCCCATCCCACTTGCGTGTGCGGTTGGAGTGGATGATCTCGTAAGACATAGTGTCCCAGTGCTCGATGTAGGGCAGGTGCTCCGGGGCGACGCGGGCGCCGGTCACCCATCCTTCAAGGACGGTCTTGCGGATGGGCTCCAGCCGCTGGACCTCGTTTATCATCACCTGCATCGCTGCCAGCGCCCGCTTGACAGGCTCGATGTCGGCGCCCGGGTGGTAGGCGGAGAGCAACCGGGAGGCCTCCACCATCGCCTCCCGCCCTAGCGGCACGTCGGGCAGGTTGGCGAGGCCGCCGATGAGCTCGCTGTAGCTGTTGCCGAACGGGAGCGTCGTGGACACAGGGAAGAGGTGCTCACGGCCTGGGAAGGCTTGCCAATGGCCTCTCCCGTTTGTGAAGCCGGCGAAGGAGAGGTCGTGTGTCTGCACGGCCACAGAGGTCTTGTCGTCGGGACCGTGACCCCGCAGCTTCACAATGACGAGGCTAGGGGCAGCAACTGCTCCTGACCCGTCTCCGTGCATCATGTGGCTGACACCTGACGGACAAAACAAGTATGAGGCCAACTCCACCGCATAACCCCATCTTGTCCGGTTTTATCCGTATGGGGCAAAGTCTGGCCCAGCGGGTACACCCAAACGGACAAGCACGTCCGTTTGCGTCCGTTTTTGTCCGTCTCAACCCCAAACCTAGATCAAAATTGAGCCACGAATGCTCCCGAACGGACAGAAAACGGACGCTCTTCTCGTCCCTCTCGTCCGCTCCCGTCCGCCCCTGTGCGCCCTCTGGCCCACAAATTAGTGAGACGAGAGTGCGCCGCACGGCCTGCAGGACGGGACGGAGAGCAGCTGGCCAGCCCGGCTGACGAGGGCGCGGGGGCGTGACGCGGGTGCGCAGGCGCGGGGGCGCGGCCAGCCCGGCCGGCGCGGGCA
>NC_041385.1:766110398-766117415 GCF_002162155.2 Triticum dicoccoides
GCAGGCGAGGCGCGGGCGCGGGGCCAGCCCGGCGAGGCGCGGGCGCGGAGCACACACGTCAGGGCGGCGGCGGGGCTCCGGGGTGCGCGCGGCGGTGCGGCAGCGAGCTCGGGGGCATGGCGAGCTCCTGGGTGCGCGCGGGTGCGTGCGGCACGGCGTCGTCAAGGCGCACACGGCGGCGGAGCTTGGGACGGTGACGAGGCAGAGTTGCTCGGGGAAGGGCGCGTCCGTTTTGAGGTCGGGATGGCTTGCGCGCGGTGGGTGCGATTGCCCCATACGCCCTGTCCGCCCCCCGGACGTCCGCCGAATCGCACCACAAACGGACGCGAGCGGACGTCCGGATGGGGTCTAGCGATGGAGATGGCCTGAGGAGAAGAGGAGGCACACGGCCATGTCGGCGAGTCGGTTGAAGGTGGATCTGTCCATCTATTCTCTTCGTGCAGTGAACAATTAATCAACAATGAACAATGAAGTGGTAGTATATATGGCGGCAACTGACACCAGCGTCGCTGATCGCATGACACAACTGTGCTTGCTGCTAGTGCAATGCATGGAACCAGCGTGAATGTCAGAAAAAGAGGGTGATATGACAGGCCGTGCTTGGCACCCATGTTGTGCCTGCCTTCCAGCACAAGGATGTGAGTACTATGCATGTGATGCCAGATTGCCAGTGCAGCTTCCAGCTTTTCATTCCTACTCTAGCTTTTGCTTCACGAGGAAATGAACACGTTGGCCGTTTTTTTGGATGAGGGCTTTTATTTTTTTTTATTTTTTTGCGGGGTAGATGAGGGCTTTTATATCTCTATTCCTAATGGAGCAGTTGGTGAATAGTCTCCACGGTTTATTTTCGCTGGGTTTTTTTCGTCTCTCCTCCTACCTTCGTCTGGTTTTTTTCGTCCCTCCTCCCACCTCTCCATCGACGCTGGTTTCTTATTCCCCGGTTTATTTACCCTTCACCTCTTTCCTTGCAAATCAGCATTTTCCAAACGCACACGCAATCACGGATCTAACTTTACTAACTTACCGAAATCAACCGATACCTCCCATTATTGCAAATTTCTTTAGAAAACAAATAATATATTTTAAGGAAACAAATAATAGATTTTAAGGAAACAAATAAAAGATTTTAAAGACGCATGATACACCATAGAAAAAAAATCTCATTATCTCTACTCCTAATTGACGAGTCCGTAGGTGGTTCGTTCGTTCGTTACGAAATCCCTCTCCCACCGACCAGAAAATCATCTCTCCGATTTTCATTAATAAAACACACCTCCCATTTGCGCACCTCCTCTGGTTTCCACGCTAAAAGAAAAGCAAAAGAAAAAGGGAGGCACCTTCGCTCGTGCACAAAGGATAGGAAGGTACTGATCTCTTTCCTGTTTGCATTTAGTTTTTTTTTTCTATTTCCCAATATAGTCTGCAATCTGCCCCCACATCCCTTTCTTAACGATATTTTCCAACTCTCCCGCTCCTGGTCTACCGCACCATCATCCCCGCTAGCCTCCCCATCTAGGCCATCGTCCCTGATCCCCTCCGGCCGCCATAAAATTGAGGTAATTGTCATCGACCTTGTTGGGCACATCGTGTCCCCGCTCGATGTACAGGCGGAGTCCGACATGAGAGAGATAGCGGTGTCCTTGCCAAGTCCGGCGAAGTTCACCATCTCCATGTCCTGGCCGAGTCGGACACCGCCTCCTTCCATCTTGATCGTGGCCGAAGACAGTAGTGTCGTCCCGCTGCCTGGCATGCCCGTGGTTCGTGAATCTAAGGCGTGTGCGCCCCGCTCAGCCTCGTGCATGTGACCGCCATTCACTAGTAGAAAATAGGGCATTTGTCCCGGTTCGTCAGGGCCTTTAGTCCCGGTTCATGAACCGGGACTAAAGGATCGTTACTAATGTCTCCCCCCACTACTAGGGAAAAGGCTAGCAGCAGCACGGGTTTTAGATGTATCAGTAGCGCGGGGATAGGCGCTACTAATAAGGCGCTACAGCTAACATATAGCAGTAGCGCGTGCTCACCGGCGCTACTGCTACACAATTTTAGCAGCAACACTGTTTGCGGAAGCTCGCTACTGCTAGTAGCTCTAGTGCGTTTTACCTTGACGCGCTACTGCTATCGCGGCGCTGCTGCTAACTTTTGTACACTCGCTACTGCTAATTTAAGTAGGTTTTTTTGTTATTTTTTGGCATATTTGTTTTGTATTTGAACAGGCTTTATAGAAGAATCTTTAGCACATAGAAATGTCATCATGATACACATACAAATGTCTGCGAGACCACAAATGTAATCATAGCATGTACATATAAATAGTCTCATCATAATCATCATCCAACACAAAGTGATATCTTGTCATCATCTCGAAAATAGCGATACATGCAAGTCTCGAATACTTGCAAGTACAACAACGTCATCCATCTAAACAAAGGTATACGCAAGAAGTGCTATCACTATGAGTGTGAGCGGAACTATGCAGTACATGAGGTGGCGGTTACGAGTCCTCTCTCGCGCTAGCGTGAACCTCAAGTAACTAGCTTCTCCTTCTTGTCTGCTTTTGAAGCCTTTATGGCTGGCGCCCATGAACTCATTCACTTGCGCCTGACACTCATGCCACTCGTTGTACACCCCCGGAACCTTCCCTTTGTACACGACATAGCAATTCCATCTCGCCATCAAGAAACTAGGTACCTGTTAGAGATGCATGTTCATGAAGAGGATGTACAATCATATATATGCAACAAAATATACTAGAGCAACACCGAAAAAGAAAGGGTTAGCAACTAGATGCAACATACAGTACGCAAATTAATTAACTAGAGGTACGCAGGTCATCATACGCAAACTAACAAAGTAGCGTTACGCAAGTTCGGCATGGACCGTGGACATCACAAAGTTTCATCGCTACAAGAAGTATACAAGTTCAACCGACACATATCATCATCATCGGCATCATAAATCACTAGAAGTTCCATCCTTCCATATCATCGAGGACGAAACCTAGCTTCTTGAACGGCGTGAGGTCTAGATGTTGCATGCCTATGCGAGTTCGGACGTCAGCTCGCGATATAGGGCCGTGGTGGAACATCCCCTTCTCATCGACGACTTCTTTCATGATGATCATCGCAATGTCGCCTTGGATGCGAAAGAAGTCATCTCTAAGTTTATAATCCGCTTCTCCATGAGATTCTAGCCACTTGTGGATACGATCATCATTTCTGTTGTTAATGCGAAGCTTTTGGTGATCCGTGTTGAACTGAATCATGAGATGGACGATGTAGAATCCATCCTTCTTGCTTGGTTTTGGGACATGGATGCAGGAGAAGTTAGTTTTATGCGCGAAACCCATCTTGTTGTTCCTTTGTTTCTTGATCTGCACGTGGCCACCTCTAAAGCTGAAGCGTTGGAGAGCATCATCTAGAATATTCATTATGTGGGTTTAGTCTTTTTTCTCGTAGTCTCTGGAAGGGTCAAAATACACGGCATGGGAGACTTGCGGGTAAAGAACGATAAGGATGGCGCGCCCGTTGCTGCGGGGAAAAGACACCTCAAATTATTCCCCATATGAGAGAGAAGGAATGATTGAAATGTATGAAAGGGTTGTCCGGAACTGACTTACTTTGGATGATAAGGAACGAGGACAATTTCCCGGTCCTTATTCTGTACCATAAAGTTTTGGAGGTACTCCCTAGCAGTTTCACGCTCAAAGTCGCCGAGACTCAAGAAAGACTCGTGCATGTAGTACGGATCCGCCACACAGATTTGCGAGACTTCTTCACTCTTCATGACGGAGCTCATATGTAGCGCAAAAAGGCGGACGATAGTAAAATCAAGCCGCCTTGTTAGAAACATCTCAAAGATATGGTCAAACCGCAGGAAGAACACCTCCGCGGGCCGTGTGTCGACGTAGCACTTCCCCTCAGGCACACGAGCCGCGTATGTCGGATATCCTGGATCCTTTGAGGCTAGTAGGCTTTTCTCAGTCGACAGCACATGGTCGTGCAGTCTCCTGAGATCCCCTGATAGTGCCTCCAGCGGTTTCAGCGGTAGCATCGGCTCGCCCGTGAGATGGAACATGACCGCACTTTTCATGGGTACACGCTCTTCAGAATGCATCGTCTGGCTGCTATGTGCTCTGGCTTGTTTGGAGACAGTTACCTTCCCCGATCTCTTCCTCTCCTTTTTCTTGGGCACACCTTCCAGACCCTTCCTTAACCCCTGCCCTAGTGTTCCCGGGCTAAGTACTGTACGACCCTCGCGCCCGGCTAGTTGAGCCTGTGTTGAGGCGGCATCTTCAGGCGTGTCCTGTGAGGATTTCATGAAGAGAGACTTTTTGCAATCCATGGTACGACCCTGCCCGGGCATATCATCCATATCCTCATTAGCAAGCTGATAGCCTGATTCGTCATATGGTTGACTCATCATATCTATGTCACAGTCATACGCGTTTGTATTGAGGTAATCCATAGGGTCGACCTCCGTCTCATCATCCATTCTCTGTTCTACAGGAGAAATTACATTAGCCAGTACTATTGCACCCCCTTCATCATGTCGTCCGCCGCTCTCACCCAGCACTATAGGAGCTGGTAATTGTGTAGGCGGGGTGGTGGTCTTCGTACATGCTTGTTGATGTGTGGTAGTTATTGGTGTGCTCTCGGCCGGCTCCAGACGAATAAGATTCTTCGGCCATAGCAGCACCCAATTCTTGCAGCTTCCAATCCGCGGCGGGGTCTCGTCGTCCGCTCCCACATGCTATACTGGAGGAGGCAAATCCTCGTGCCCCGATTTCACACTGGTCAAGCTAACCCTGAAGTGCGCAGCGGGGATCGGCTAGTTGTGGAACGTGCGTTGAGAGGGGTCCATTATCATCCCCTTTCCCACGTCCACCTTCTGGCCTTTGATCAAGTAGAGTATGGTGCCCGGGGTTTCTTTCGCTTGTAAACACATATGTCTGTGGCGTAAAACAACCGGAAGGCAACAAAAAATAAAATATTATATATATATATATATGTTGGTGCGACATGTATTTACCGTGACGGCGCCGAGCTCAGCCAAAGACGAAGGCCCACCTAGCGCGCCTGAGACTGAGGACGAGCTGCTATGAGTGGGAGCGGCTGCGAGAGGAGGCCCGGTTGCGTGAGCAAGTGATGGTGCGATGGTGTTGTTGTTCATGGAGTTGCTCCCGACGAAACTGGGCATCGGGAAATCATGTACCGTCTTGTCTGGATTTTCCTTCGCCTAGTTGATGATAACTGGAACCAAGTTAGTAGCGAAATCATTTCTGCAAGCAGTTACATCTGCATTGACTGCCTGCTGTAGCAACTCATATTTGTCCTCGGCTGCTTTTTTCGCGTCCTCAGCTGCTTTTTTCTCGACCGCAAGCTTCACCTTCGCGTTGATGTCCGCCTGACTAAACTTTGTTTTCAGCTTCTTGGCCTCCGGGCCCTCGTTGTAAAACACCTTCCACGTGGCGCCGTCTCCAGCGCCGTGCACACGACCATATTGCGGCCGCTGATCCAAAGGGAGTCCCTTAAGTTCGTTCAAGGCCCGATTGAGAGGGGTGTCCCACTTGGGACTCATCGGAGAAGTAGGGCTTTCGGCTGCAACCTGGTGTTGCTTCTCCAGTAGTCTAATCAATTTCCTCGTGATCTTGTCCGTGTAAAAAACCTTTTTCTCCTTGTCCCACTTGTAGCGGGCCCTGATGAAGTCATGCTCCAAGGGGTTGGTGAACTTCGCGAAGGGGTCTGGGAGACCCGCGGCTTCACGTTCCGCATCCTCCTTATCCCATATGGGCCTTTTACCGAGGTAGCCACGGCTTCCGAGGCGATGCTTCCCCGTGTTCCTTTGCTGAAGGCTCTTGAATTTCGCAGTCTTAGCCTTGGCTGCCTCGCTAGCGCAAGTGTCCTTGAACTTTTCGAACTCCTCTTCCGTAAGTATCGGATTTTCCTCCAGAATCTTGGACAGGGGTTCATCAGCCTCAATAGCTCGTTTCACCCTTGTTTTCCAGGAGGCCAAATCATGGCTGAACATGCCCATGGTGTGATTGTTAATCTTTTTCATCTTCGGATCATCCCACGGTTGTTCTATGTTATCATCCCGGTCGGGGAACTTGAATCTCTTGTGCAACTTTGTTAGGAGCAACTGCGTCAATTGTTCTTTACTCCTTAAGTCATCATCGTTGATGCTCGCGCATTCCCGTAGGATGCATCCTACTTGGTTCCCATAGCACTTGCGAGGTTCTTCCGGCTCTAACGTCTCAAACTTGCCAGGTGCCATCTTTGTGATCACAAGTCGTCCAATCCCTAGTTTGTTAGGTTTTCGTATCCTCTGCTTCTTATGCTTCCTCTTTTCGGTAGCGGCATCGGGGCCGGTACCTTCCACGCCGGTACCTTCCCTGCCGGTACCTTCCTCACCGGTCTCGGTGCCGCCATCGGTGCCGGCGCTGTCGGTGTCGATGTCGGCATCAGTACCATCATCGAGGCCGACCTGCAAACCTTGCTTAGCAGTCAAATAGTCGAGGTACTCTTGTTCACCCTCATAATCCATCTCGTCTGCATCTTGGTCAGAAGGCCCAGTTTCTTCGTTGTTCAACATGTTTCCTATGATTAAGTGTCCTCATTTATTTCTAAAAGTATGAATAAATGAGAAATGACATAAAAAGAAATCTATGTGCCAGCACTCGATATGCCAACTATGTAGCACAAAATCATGCCTTTATTCACGGGAAATTTCGGCATGACCTTTGCTAAAAAATGGACATATCGAGCGCCTGAAATTCACCGGAACGGAAATGAATCAACATTCTGGCGTAACTTAGGCCACTCGGATCATTTTCCAAACATGACATGTCCAAAACATGACATATGCACATATCACATGTCCAGTTCAAATTTGCACATATCACATGTCCAGTTCAAATTTTGAAACCTAGCTAAATTCATAACTAAATAGATAACCTAATTAACATACTGCCCTAACTAAAACCTAAGTAAATTAACCGAAGAACCCTAGCAGAGAGAG
>NC_041385.1:766117913-766128882 GCF_002162155.2 Triticum dicoccoides
CGGGATGAAGCAGGGCGGGTGAGAATTTAGGGTTAAGTGGATGTAGAAATAGCGCATTTGGACAAAACGCGCTGCTACTACCTTCAGTAGCTGTAGCGCTTTATATGAAATTCGCTTCTACTAACTTCAGTATCTGTAGCAGTTTAGGCAAAACGCGCTTCTACTACCTTCGCTACTGCCAGTTTCCCTTTTTCTTTTCCTTTATTTTATCCCACTTTTATTTCCCGAGGGTAGTGAACGAAGGGAGGGCGATATATATAGCATCATTTGACGGTTAAATATGTATGCAAAATAGGAACATATATATTACACATCATTGGACCCATGCATAATAATGGCTAAGTGTGTATACAAAACAGGAACATATATATATTACATCATTTGACCGATAACATAAGTTTCCTCAGTGCTGACGTTTTTGTTTTTGAGTCAGCTTCTTTCCCTTCTTGTTCGTCGAAGAATAATTGAGCCCCTCATTGTGACTTTGCCTTTTTCATGGAGTATGATTTTTCTTAGGTAATGTAGTATTGATTCTTCTTTTGACGTATACTTCATCATCATCGTCATCTTCCCTCATTGGGTTGCCGTACTGATCATAGTCTTCCTCGTTGGCGACTCCATCCATTCCAATGATGTTCCTTTTGCCTCTCCTCAGGACAACACGGATGGGATTGCGCGGGTCAGTTATGAAGAAGCATTGTGTCACGTGCTTAGCATGTACCCATGGCTCATTTTTTGCGATAGCGTTCATGGTAGCGCTCTTGGCGTCGGGTATAGTCATGGTAGTGAAAATCCGGCTTTCTCTTTCGACATTCTTAGCCCATCTGACACGGAACATCATCGTGTTGTGCAGTCCAGAGTAGTCAAGCTCCCAGATCTCCTCGACCCTTCCATAAAATCGTTCAGTTGCGCCGTTGTCGCTGCCGGTCATGCATTCCATCGTCACCCCTGAGTTCTGATCATCACTATCCATATCTTTGGCCTCCGTGTAGAACGTGTATCCGTTGATATCATATGCCTGATAGGTTACGAGGTTGGGCGAGGGGCCATGTGCTAAGGCGTATATGAGCAATCCGTCCTTAGAGCCCTCCTCCGGAGGATTAGCAATAATATGCTCTTTAAACCAATGCAGGAAAGTGGAGTTGTGCTCTCTAGTAACTTCGGCGTCCGTCCTGCATACCCCCAGGTCACGATACTTCTTTGCGATAATTTCTTTGTGCAGTGCCACGAAAGGATCTACCTCATCTAGGTGTTGTAGCACTACCAAGTTTGCTCTGTCAAAGTCACTGCATCGATCTGAGTATGCCATGTGCAGTTCCCTGCGACCGTTGCAGTGACCATCTCCTTCGAGCCTCCCATCGTGCTTGTTAACGGGCAAACCAACACTAACACCAGGCGGCTGGTCTGCGCCATATAGAAAATTCTCACAGAAAGAGATGCACTCTTGTGCCAAATAGCCCTGGACGATGCTTCCATCCGGACGGGACATGTTACGAACGAATCCTTTGATGATCCCATTCATCCTCTCAAATGGCATCATGTTGTGCAGGAATGACGGCCCCAGGTCTATTATGTCATCCACAATATGGACACACAGATGCACCATCACGTCAAAGAACACGGGCAGGAAGTACATCTCAAGCTCATTCAGTATCACAACGATCTCTTCCTGTAGCCTTTGGAGCTGCTTCACACTAATCGACTTTCGAGAGATGACGTCGAAAAAGTTGCAGAGACCAATAAGCGTGTCACGGACGTGCTTGTCCATTATCCCTCTAAGGGCAACAGGTAGTATCTGCGTCATCATCACATGACAGTCATGAGACTTCATCCCGCTGAACCTTTTCTTGTCCGTGTCTAGATATCTGCTTAGCTTGGCACAGTAACCGGAACTAACTTCCACTCTGGTAAGGCACTTAAAGAAGGCATTGATCTCAGCCTGACTTAAGGTGAAGCAAGAAGGGAGGCAATAATCCTCTTTCTTTATTTTCTTGCCCTTCTTCTCCCGTGCCTCTGTCTCCGTCTCTGTCTCATCTGACATTTTACGGGGCGGCATGTGCAGATCTTCCCTAATTTTCAAATCTTGCAAGTCTTTTCTTGCCTTCGGCCCATCCTTGGTCTTATCCGGCATGTTCATCAGTGTTGCGAGCAAGCTCTCAAGGACATTCTTACAAATATGCATTTGATCAAGGCAATGAGGTGTATCGAGTTTGTGCCAGTACTCGAAGTCCCAGACAACAAACCTCGTCTTCCATACCTTCAGCAGCGGCTCCGGCGCCTTTCTCATCGTCTTTCCCGGTGCGGGGCACTCCTTCCAGTTTTTCAACAGCTCATTGGCACCGCTCCACTTACATGGAGGTCCTCGATGCTCAGCGTGACCATTGAATAGATCTCCACGGTTTCTCCACGGGTCGTCCTGTTCAAGCCATCTTCGATGCCCCATGTACACGATTTTCCCAGACCCGCCATCTTTCCTTGACATTAGGTGCTGAGACGTCGTATCATCCATGCACCGTGTGCATCCGCAATATCCATGGCACACCTGGCCTGCCACATATCCGTAACCGAGATAGTCCTGCACTATCGTGATCAGTGCGGCTCTCATGTTGAAATACTCACCTTTGCTGGCATCCCATGTCTTGGCCGGTGTTTTCCATAACGTATCTAACTCCTCTTGAAGTAGTTCAGATACAAATTAATATTATTTCCTGGTTGTTTCGGCCCTTGAATAAGCATGCTCATGTGAATGTACTTCGATTTCATGCACAACCAGGGGGAGGTTGTACATCCATACAAACACGGGCCATGTGCTATGGTTGGTGTTCTGGTTGCCAAACGGATTCATGCCATCGGTACACGCGCCGAGCACGATGTTCCTTGCATCACATTCAAAATACCGATAGAAGCTGTTCAACGCTCTCCACTGGCTTCCATCCTTCACGTGTCTCAGCTTCGGATCATCTCCATCGTCGGGCTTCTTCCTCTCCGCGAGCCAGCACATTAGCTTTGCTTCCTTGGGATCTACAAAATACCTCTGGAGACGGGGAGTGATCGGTAAGTACCATACAACTTTCTGGGGACATTTCTTCCCGGCCTTCTTGTATCGAGAAGCATTGCACACCGGACAACTTTCTGTTGGAGGTAGTCCCTAGCAGTTTCACGCTCAAAGTCGCCAAGACTCAAGAAAGACTCATGCATGTAGTACGGATCCGCCACACAGATTTGTGAACTTCTTCTCTCTTCATGACGAGCTCATATGTAGCGCAAAAAGGCGGACGATTGTAAAATCGAGCCGCCTTGTCAGAAACATCTCATAGATATGGTTAAACCGCAGGAAGAACACCTCCGTGGGCCGTGTGTCGACATGGAACTTCCCCTCAGGCACACGAGCCGCGTATGTCGGATATCCTGGATCCTTCGAGGCTAGTAGGCTTTTCTCAGTCGACAACACATGGTCGTGCAGTCTCCTGAGATCCCCTGATAGTGCCTCCAGTGGTTTCGGCGGTAGCATCGGCTCGCCCGTGAGATGGAACAAGGCCGCACCTTTCACGGGTACACGCTCTTCAGAATCCATCGTCTGGCTGCTATCTGCTCTGGTTTGTTTGGAGGCAGCTATCTTCCCTGATCTCTTCCTCTCCTTTTTCTCGGGCACACCTTCCAGACCCTTCCTTAACCCCTGCCCCAGTGTTGTCGGGCTAAGCACTGTACGACCCCCGGCTAGTTGAGCCTGTGTTGAGGCGGCATCTTCAGGCGTGTCCTGTGAGGATTTCATGAAGAGAGACTTCTTGCAATCCCTGCTATGACCTTCCTGCTCAGGCAGATAATCCATATCCTCCTTAGCATGCTGATAGCCCGATTCGTCATATGCTTGACTCATCATATCTATGTCACAATCATACGCGTTTGTATTGAGGAAAGCCATTGGGTCGATCTCCGTCTCATCATCCATTATCTGTTCTACAGGACTGTGGCGACCGATTTCTCCGGGTATTAAATTCCCAGAAAATGGCCTTTGTGCTCACCAGCCCCAGGATTACTGTTAGCTGATGAGGCACCAACTTGTTACAGAAATTCCAAGCAAAACATAAAGTATGTAGTACAATACCATTCTGGCCTGTGAGTACAACAATATGGTTCTAGTGGTTGATGGCGGAAGCGGTTTGTGGATCATCAGTGTCTATGGGACTCCATTTCCCACAGGAACAGCTGACCATGTTAACTTCTATCTTCGCGAGACTGCTATCACCGTGCTAGGTTCCGGGGCTGTCGTCACGGTCGCCCCTCTCCGCGCAAGAAATCTGGCCAAGACAATAGCCAGGGACAAGCCAGTGAGTACTTTTGAATGTACTCGCAAACATTATGAACACGAGTATAATATATCAACGATAATTCTGTACTGAAATATTTTATGATCATGGCGTCAGTCACAAAAGTTAATAAAAACTCTGATGCATGCAACAAGTTATTTATGAATATGCAATAACATAGTAGTGATAAAATAAATAACAAGCATGCCACAGCAGGGTGTCTCGGCGACACCACATAAAAGGCTTATAAAAATAAATGCCACAGTCGGGCTTCTCAGCGACACCACATAAAGGGCTTATAGAAATAAATGCCACAGTCGGGCGTCTCAGCGACGCCACATAAAGGGCTTATAAAAAATAAATGCCACAGTCGGGCGTCTCAGCGACACCACATAAAGGGATTATAAAAATAAATGCCACAGTCGGGCGTCTCAGCGACGCCACATAAAGGGCTTATAAAAATAAATGCCACAGTCGGGCGTCTCAGCGACACCACATAAAGGGCTTATAAAAATAAATGCCATAGTCGGGCGTCTCAGCGACGCCACATAAAGGGCTTATAGAAATGAATGCCACAGTCGGGCGTCTCAGCGACACCACATAAAGGGCTTATAAAAATAAAAATAACATTGAATATCCAGGAGGTAGGACCATCCCAGGGATATTCGATATTACCAATAATATAACGGGTTAGTCCATAACAAAATAATAATCATAATCATTACAAGTCTCAAGTCGTAATTCCAGTTCTGGTTTAACAGTTTCACCTCCGAAGACCGACACTAAGAACGACACTTGACCCATCCCAAACTGTAATCCTTAAACATGGACACGGCTATTCGAATAGGTTTAATCTCTGCAGAGGGTGTACTCTTTACCCACGAGTAACGGATTCCTTTAGTCCATCTGGACTAATTCCGTCTACGGTCTTTTAGTTGGAAACACACCTAACTTGCACACACCAGCTTAACTCACATGTGTCTGGAATCACCCACGACACCTGCCAAGCAAAACTCTAAGTGGGGAGGCTACAACCTTGACGTAACATGGGATCACAAAATTTATACCACGCGCAAACTAGGGGAGCTACCCCTTTCGGCTACAACCGAAACACCCATGCTCCCGGACCAGGTGGCATGTCTACCGGATGCCTCCAGTATCTTCCACCATGGCCTCTCTGTACGGTGTGTGCTAGGAAAGGGGTTGACAACTTACTGAACCATACCCTACTTGTTGTAGAGACGAGTGGTAGTACGAAGCAAGTATGGGGGTTACTGGCACAAGACTCGATCTACGGTCGACTCAGGAGGTTGTAATATTCTCTGCATGATTAGTATAACAAAATATACTTCAACCAACAAATAGAAACACCACGCGACATACCCCCTCATGCCATACCGGACACGACCGTCTCGACGGAGGACTAGGGGCAAGACCGTGTCTACCCAAGACAGAGGCCTTCTCGGCTTCCCTTCCGGTATGCATAAAAGGCATATGACGGTGATTTCCATCACAACCATATCAACTCCATCAGCATAAAAATCATTAGTATGCACTCATGAGTAGGAACGCATCCTCACATAAAATGACGTATGCTCGTGTCGAGGTGGTGTTGTCACCGTGTCAAACAACACACACAAAAATTATACCAGGGTTCAGAATGCTTTCCTTCAAGTCGTGGGGAGGCAAGGTGCATTCCAAAACTCTTGAAATCTTTCTCCTCTGTTCAAAATCCTATTTAAAAAAAATATATGAATAAACACACAAATTCAAAACAGCACAAAAGTTGTTTTGGAATTTGTTTTAAAAAATCTTAAAATAAACTAGACAATATTTGAGAGAGGTACGAAAAAGAATCAATTCATTTGGAGTTATATTTAAAAAGTTACAACTGGTCAAAGTTTGGTCAAAATCTGTTAATTAAAAATAAAACAGAAAAAGAAAACGATTCGAATATATACGTACACGTCGAATGCGTATTCTGGAAACACGTTTCCACTTATCCAGTGTGGACCGTGCCTGAGTCACTGACAGTGGGCCCGCCTGGCCCACTGGTCAGGTTTGACTAGTCCACCTTCCCTCCTCTTCCTCTGCCCCCGTGAGGGGGGGCGGGACTCCGGCGACGCTCGCCGGCGAACGGCGGCACCGTTCGAGAAACAGAGGTCACCCGCGGGCTCAGGGGGTCGAGGCGGTCACTCCGGTGGTCGCTTTGGTCTCTGGGGTGGATGGAGCTGCCGGCGGCGAGCTCCGCGGCGGACGGTGGCCGTCGGGAAAAGTGAGTTTTTGCCCGCGGCGAGTCCCGATCCAAATTGAGCAGGGGGATGGACTCACGAGAGGGAGAGGGGGTTCCTGGTGAAGAGAGTGGAGAGGGGGAGGCCCTGGTTACGCCGAATGGAGCCGGGAGGCGACAGTGGCTGTGGTTGCCGGAGGCGGGGAAGAAAACCTCCCTGGGTCGACTGGCTGCAACGGGAAACGAGGGGGGGGGGTGATTTTGAGGCTGCTTGCATGCTCGGAGGGCTCGATGGGCTTCCTTTTATAGCGCTCCCACGTTGGTTCGCGGCGGCAGTGGATGAGCTCGTCGGCGACCGATGTTCTATAGCTTGCAGGCATCGTGGCGAGGCTGGGGATGGCGGCAGGAGCTAGCGGACGAGTGGGTACTGCTCCAAGGGCGAGCCGGAGAGCGGGCATGGCTCGGGCGGCGCTGGCCATTGCAGGGGCTGTCGGGCGGCCGTGGCGGCTAGCTGCTGGCCTGCCGGGGATGTGGCGAGGGCTGTGGTGCTTGTGGGGAGCAGAAGGGGACGTGGCGTGCTGGCTGCGGTCGGCCACGAACCAAAGTGAGTGCGGGGCAAGACGCGGCGGCTCGGTCTTGACACGTGCAAAACGCGTGCTCCGCTCGCGCTCTGGGCGTGCCTAGAGCACGGACGGAACGTGCTCGACAGAATGCTAAGGCATGCCAGGGGGCTCTAAACCACAAGAGAGTTAGCAGGGTGGGGTTATAGGCTAGGGCAAAACCATGGGACATGCTGGTCTGGTCAGGGGATCAAGTTCATAATGTAAATAAAAACTCATGCCAAAACTATCCATGCCCTCAAGGTGTTTGACAAAATGCCAAAGGCTCCTAGGCAGTTCTTGGAGTGGCCAAATCTCCTAGAGTGGGGTCTCTTTAGATGAAAGAGAGGGTGGTGAGGTTAGTTTGCCAAATGAAGAAACTTGCTAGTGCAAGTTTTGCAAAACTTCAATTCTGGACAGGGAGCAAATGGCATCATTACATGAACCAAAAATGTCCCAAAGAGAGCATGCTCCTGGACTTAGGGGTTTTGTAGGGTTGACTACAAGCAGGAGAAAGCACAAGGTCATTAGAGCAAGAATGAAAAGGGTTGCAGTAGAAAACACAAGGCTGGTCCAGAATGGAAAAGAGGTTGATTCACTCAATTTTTCCAAAGAACATCACTAGGTTTTTGCATAAAGTTGGATGGCATGCTACCACTCACATCCCAAAATTCTGGTGGAGGCTCGAAGGAAATATTTAATTAGGCTATAGTGCAAAAGTGTCCACTGGACCAGATTTGAAAAACAGGTGTAAAACTCAAAATGTGCAATGAAAGAAATATATTATTGCAAAAAAGAGGTTTAGAGACATCACATGACATCTCGAAATTTTGGTTGGAATATTAGTTAAATCTATCAAATGGTTATAGTTCAAAAAGAGCTCCAAAACTTAAAGGAGGTCATTTTAATGAATAAAGTTCAGGGTGAAATAATTGATTAAATAAATCTACTGATCAAGGAATGTTATAAAGAGAGAGTTTAGAAGCCCAACATATTTTAGAAATATCCACTTGGGAAAAACTCCTCAATATTAAAAGAAAGGTTCTGAAATCAACAGAAATATTCCTGTAGGCAAAAAATTTAAACTCTTGGCAAAATTTTAATAATTAAAACCTGGTTAAATTTTTGGGGTGTTACAAGGACCGATTACATAAGCCAGTACTATTGCACCCCCTTCATCATGTCGTCCGTCGCTCTCACCCGACACTACATGAGCTGGTAATTGCGTAGGCGGGGTGGTGATCTCCACACATGCTTGTTGATGTGTGGTTATTGGTGTGCTCTCGGATGGCTCTAGACGAATAAGATTCTTCGGCCATAGCAACACCCAATCCTTGCAGCTTCCAATCCATGGCGGGGTCTCGTCGTCCTCTCCCACATTCTGTACTGGAGGAGGCAAATCCTCGTGCCCCGATTTCATACTGGATAAGTTAACCCTGAAGTGCCCAGCGGGGATCGGCTGGTTGTGGAACGTGGGTTGCAAGGGGTTCATTATCACCCCCTTTACCACGTCCACCTTCTGGCCTTTGATCAAGTAGAGTATGGTGCACAGGGTTTCTTCAGCCTGCAAACACATGTCTATGGCGTAAAACATCCGAAAGGCAACGAAAATGGAATATTATATATATGTTGGTGCGACATGTAATTACCATGAGGGCGTCGAGCTCAGCCAAAGACGACGGCCCACCTAGCGCGCCAGATACTGAGGACGGGCTGCTATGAGCGGGAGCGAGTGCGAGAGGAGGCCGGTTGCGTGAGCAAGTGATGGTGCAGTGGTGTTGTTGTTCACGGAGTTGCTCCCGACGAAACTGGGCAACGGGAAATCATGTACCGTCTTGTCTGGATTTTCCTTCGGCCAGTTGATCATAGTTGGAACCAAGTTAGTAGTGAAATCATTTCTGCATGTAGTTTCAGCTGCATTGACTACGTGCTGTAGCAACTCATTTTTCTCCTCGGCTGTTTTTTTCGTGTCCTGAGCTGCTTTTTTCTCGACCGCAAGCTTCACCTTCTCGTCGATGTCCACCTGACTAAACTTCTTTTTTTGCTTCTTGGCCTCCGGGCCCTCATTGTAAAACACCTTCCACGTGGCGCCGTCTCCAGCACCATGCACATGACCATATTGCGGCCGCTGGCCCAAAGGGAGTCCCTTAAGTTCGTTCAAGGCCCGGTTGAGAGGGGTGTCCCACTCTGGCCTCATCAGAGAAGTAGGGCTTTCGGCTGCAAGCTGGTGTTGCTTCTCTTGCAGAAGGAGCGTGAACCGTTTTGGAATGTGTAGTCGACTAGATCTGGAGCTAAATGTAAGGTGGTAAAAGAATAATTACTAGTAGTCTAATCAATTTCCTCGTGATCTGGTCCGTGTAAAAGACCTTATTTTCCTTGTCCCACTTGTAGCGGGCCCTGATGAAGTCACGCTCCAAGGGGTTGGTGAACTTCGCGAAGGGGTCTGGTATACCCGCGGCTTCACGTTTCACGTCATCCTTATCCCATATGGGCCTTTACCGAGGTAGGCACGGCTTTCGAGGCAATGCTTCCCCGTGTTCCTTTGCTGAAGGCTCTTGAATTTCGCAGCCTTAGCCTTGGCTGCCTCGGTAGCGCAAGTGTCCTTGAACTTTTCGAACTCCTCTCCCATAAGTGTCGGATTTTCCTCCAGAATCTTGGACACGGGTTCCTCAGCCTCAATAGCTCGTTTCACCCTCCCTTTCCAGGAGGCCAAATCATTGCTGAACATGCCCATGGCATGATTGTTAATCTTTTTCGGATCATCCCACGGTTGTTCTATATTATCATCCCGGTCGGGGAACTTGAATCTCTTGTGCAACTTCGTCAGGAGCAACTTCGTCAAATGTTCTTTACTCCTTAAGTTATTGTCGTTGAAGCTCGCGCATTCCCGTAGATGCATCCTACTTGGTTCCCATAGCACTTGCGAGTTCTTCCGGCTCTAATGGCTCAAACTTGCCAGGTGCTATCTTTGTGATCACCAGTCATCCAATCCCTAGCTTGTTAGGTTTTCGTATCGTCTGCTTCTTCTGCTTCTTCTTTTCGGTTGCGGTATCGGCGCCGATACATTCCCCGCCGGTCTTGGCACGGCCATCGGTCTCGGCGCCGCCATCGGTGTCGGCACTGTCAATGTCGATGTCGGCGTCATTACCATCATCAAGGCCGACCTGCAAACTTTTAATTTGCAATTACAACAGTCAAATAGTCGAGTTACTCTTGTTCACCCTCATAATCCATCTCGCCTGCATCTTGGTCAGAAGGCCCAGTTTCTTCGTTGTTTGACATGTTTCCTATGATTAAGTCTCCTCGTTTAATTCTAAAACTATGAAAAAAATGAGAAATGACATAAAAAAGAAATCTATGTTTGCCGGAATGTCGTTTCCCCGCAACTCCCTGCACTCGATATGCGTACTATCTAGCACAAATCATGCCAAAATTCACGGAAAATTTCGGCATGACCTTTGCTAAAAAATGGACATATCGAGCGTCTGAAATTCACCGGAACAAAAATGAATCAACATTCCGACGTAACATAGGCCACTCGGATCATTTACCCTGCACATAATCATCATGTCCAAATGACATGTCCAAATTCCAAATATGACATGTCCACATATCACATGTGCACTTCAAATTTGCATATAAAAGGAAGAAAGATATAGAACTTGAAGAAAAAACCTAGCTAAATTCATAACTAAATATATAACCTAATTAACCATCTGCCCTAACTAAAACCTAAGTAAATTAACCAAAGAACCTAGCTACCAGAGAGAGGAGGAGCGGTAGGGGGCTCACAGAGGGTGCATGCCCGATGACGGCCGAGGTTGGGAGGGGTC